>NW_024382275.1:0-34166 GCF_016835505.1 Polypterus senegalus
TCGACTTACTCAAGGTATCTATAAATTTTGAAGCAGAATTACAATCTAGATGTCGCACTGTCTTTGTTTTAATCTGCGAGTGCGCTGGCATGGGCAGAACTAAATCAAATGTAATTAAGAAGTGATCGGAAATAACTACATTTAATGGAGTAATATTTAAATTTTGAATTTCAACTTTGTAAGTTATAATTAAATCTAATGTATGGTTATGATTATGAGTTGGACCTTTGACAATCTGACAAAATCCTACTGAATTTAACAAATAAGTAAAACATTTGCTAAAAGTGTCAGTTTCCACATCAATGTGTACATTAAAATCCCCCATCAGAACTACGTGATCATAATTTATAGCCAAATCAGACAGAAGGTTGCTAAATTCAGTCATGAACAATGAATATGGCCCTGGTGGTCTGTAGACTAGCACTATAATTGTGTTGGAATCTGTTTTAATATTTAAAATGAATGCCTCAAAGGATGTAAAGTTGCCTAAATTTTTAGGAGTGATTTGCATTTTGTTACAATGAATTATTCCAAGGCCTCCTCCTCGACCAGAATCTCTAGACTTATGAAGGAACGAGTATCCATCTGGTGACGCCTCAGCTAGGGGAACAGTGTCACATTTACTAAGCCAGGTTTCAGTAAGAAGACACAGATCAGATTTTGTACTTAATATTATATCATTTACCAAAACAGCTTTAGTGCCAAGAGAGCGAATGTTCAATAAACAGCATTTAAAACTGCATGGTTCTTTCTGAACTGCTGATATATTTTTGTTTTAATTTGAATTAAATTTCTATTACAGATGCCCTGGTGGAGGGTCTGGTTTTATCCCTTGGTCTAATTAAACACCTTATTTTTTGGTTATCAATTAATTTAAGGTTTGTATCATTAGAATTGTAGATCCGTATTTCCATTAACCGAAGTGGTACTTTACCTGAACTCATACTCCATTTTTTTTATTTGCGCAGCTGCAGAATCCAATTTATTCAAATTCACTTTTATAATTGTTTAGGATATTATTCATTTCATTTTTTTGTTGATGGTTCTCTAATGTACATCATATAATCTTTGCGCGTTTTATTCCTCAAATATCCATCCCCATATCCGAGTACACGAGAAAGTCGATGGGAGGCCACTCCCGATTTTTGAAAATAAAACGGCACTGATCGAGAGGCTGACCAGGTCATCATACAAGATCAGAATGTTTGTTTTAAAAATGTCATTTAGCTTTTCACCACTCGGCGGTCTCTCTTCACCTACCTACCTATAGCTCAGTAGAGACGTTGCCAACTTAGTATGTTTAGCATTAATGCGATACAAACCTTGTAAAATTCCTGAGTTGGCAACGTCTCTACTGAGCTATAGGTAGGTAGGCGAAGAGAGTCCGCCGAGTGGTGAAAAGCTAAACATACTAATTTGTGTGTCTATTTATACTATAATTATTAATTTCTCTTTTTTAGTTCATATTCACTGTTCAAAATACCCGATATTGTGAAAATAATCCAGTAGGACAATTCTGCTTTAAAATATCTGTCCCCATTTTTTCAATGTTTCTCTCCTCTCGAATCAAATAGTTGAAATATCATATTCTATGTTCTTAACATCAGCCATATCATGCATATTGCTTACCAGGGATTTTTCCTGCCTTGCATCCAAACCTGCAGGCATAGGCTCCAGGTTCCTGCAATCCTGCTATGGATGAACAGGTTTAGATGATGTATACATTGCTCTTAATCTCAGGTGCTGGCTCTGTCATTTTGTGCCCATTGTGGTAGACAGGGGACGCTGTTATCCCCTTGAACCCTCAGAGTTTTACTCCAGACATCAGGTAAAAGTCCAAAGTTTGGATTTATTACAATAATCCAGTGCACAAAGCACCCTACACTCCACTATATTCATACACTAAACAATTCTCAATAATAAACAATAGATAAATCCTCCTACTTCCAGACGTGTTGCCATCATTCCTCCCAGCTCACCCGTCTGGGTTTCCCACAATCCTTTTTATATAACCCAGAAGTGATGGGGAATCTTGGACTGAGGAATGAAGCACTTCTGGGTGAAGCAGTATAAAAGTCCTTTTTTCTTCATCCCGGAGGTACGTCGGTCCTTCCGTCCCCGTGCCTATGGCGTACTTCCAGATTGTAGTGAATACCAATGTCTCTGGGCCTCCCAGCAGCGTCTCCTCGTGGCCCCCATGTTATCCAGCAGGGTTGCACTGGAAGACTCCAATTCCCATGAGTCCCTGCTGGAATTTGGGGCCCCTCCATGATGAAGAGATGGCTCCACCTGGCGTCCTGGGATGATTGGCCAGCCATATCTCACACCGTCCACACTCCTATTACCTGCTCTTCCTCTGCTGTTTAAGGGTTTACTGTTCTTATGGTGGGCTATTCTTGTCTCACTGCCCTTCCCACTACATGCTGGTTTTTCTTTGTTTCCCTCAATACAGCTAGGTGGGGTCTGCACACTGATTCAAGCCTAAGACCCTTATTCTTCCATAACCCCTGTGATTTTCATGGCCACACCTGTCCGAACACAGTAGAATCTCTTTTCTTATTTTTGGATATCTTTCCAGGCTTGCAGGTGCAACATTGTCTATAAATTGTTTGTGCCTGAGATGGAATCAGAGAGCAATACGGCTGGTAGGAAATAACAAAGCGCAGTGTCTGAGATTATTGGATGAAATATTGAAGGCATTCATTATAAGCACATTGTCATTGGAGCAGGAGATGGTGTGTGCTGTACACATTTAGAGTAAAAAACCCTCACACCTTAAAATTCACCTAAATTTCTTACTAATTGGCCAATTAAAGGAAAAAAGTGCCAACACAGTCAAATGACAGAATGTTCAACCAGACAAAAACAAAGAGTAAAGTGTGTTGTGAGCTTCCACGACAATTAAACCCAAACCTGTTAAGTGTAAAGTTCTGTCTCATTGGTACACAAACTAAACTCCATAGTAGCTCTTTAACCATAATTACAAAAACTGAAACTAAAATTACATTCATATAAAAATACAAATGCATTTGTAAAGTAAAAATACACAAAGGAAAACTAAAAATCATGTTAGAATATAGAAATTTAAACAATTCCTAAATAGGCACAAATATACTAACCTTGGGCTGAGGCTTCAAATCTTTTTTGGCACAAATAGAAAGAAAGCCTCAAAGCTTCACAAGACTTTGTTTACCCAGCACTACAAAGCGTCTAACAAGTGCAGAAGCTAGCAACTCCAATTTTAGTGTCGCACAGGGTATTTTCCAGTTGGAGCTCAGGCAGGTAAAGCCACTTGCTTGGGGTCACAAAGTGGGGACAGCAGTGCATTGTGAGCCCACACAGCTTCAGGGTTTCCTGTGTTCATGGTGCCATTGTAACCTGGTTGTTAGATGAACAGATTTGCACACAGTAGCCTTGTGCCCGAGGTCTGCTGGAATGGCTCCAGGATCCTCAGGACCTCCTTTATTAGGATATTAAAAAAAACAAAGGGCGGAAACCATACAATAAAGACGATAGGTTATAATGTGCAGGCTTATGTCCCAGTGCCTACCATTTTCCTCTGTAATATGCATGGATGACTCACCTGAAACTCCAATTTTGCCCCCTCCTTATTGCTCAGTCAAACTCACTTGACAAATAGCATTACCAGGGGGATTGAGAGCTCAAAGCAATGCTACATAGGACTTCAAGTGGATCATACTGAACATTTCACTTCTTTAAAAAGAGTTGGTTTTCGGGGACCTCCTGTATACGAGCCATTGACTGGGTTGTAGGCAATTATGAATTTAAAAATGTATCCACTGCTGAAGGAAACCAAACATCGTGACTTAAAGTGAGAGTGGCACAACACTAGAAGTGCCATTTCATTTGGAATGGCAAACTGGTGACAGGCCAGCACTACCAGCAGCAGAGTTGCAGTAGTCCAGACATTGGGCTACACAGTCAGCTATGATCTCACCTTAATGTTGTGCGACAGAGCGAGTCTTCACAATGAGGAAATGTTTCAACATAGTCATGTAACGACAGGAAGTTATCATACACCATCCTTAATGTTGATTAGGCACATGTTGGCGAGAATTAGCCAAGCATAAAGACAGTGTGCTAATCAGACTGAAGGAGCTCAAGTTCGTGAGGTACTCTCCGGTTGGTGGCATTTTAACAGACTTCCAAGTCATTTCAGACCATGCCATCTGCCACAGGTACATTTTTGCACCATAGCACTGATAAATACACAAGACTGGATGATGGGACCTAGTGAGGTGGGATAGAGGGGCACTGATTGAGATATCAAGCCATGCCAGCCTTAGAAGGCACACTGGTGCCTTTGCTAAGCCAATGTGTGACACCAATAAGAGAAAGATGCCCCCAAAAAACACATGCATGTCAGCTCAAAGCCTCCATGTGATCGATAGAGCCATTCAGGATATAGAGGGTAACTCACACATCCCAGCGTTCAGTAAAGCAGTCCTGCACAAGCAGACACTTGTCAGACAAGCCATTAAAAGCACTCCATGAGAACATTTGTCAAAGACGGGATAAGAAAAGGAGGCCAGCTATGAATGATTAAACAAAATGGTGCCAACTCCAGCAAACCACCCATTTCATAATAAATGAAAGTCAACAGCTGGAGCTTGGACACCAGACCCACAGGTTTATAGCGCTTTAATTGAACACAAGATTCCAACCATTCATGAAAAGCCTTTATTAAAATTTCAGATTCACTTTCTGGCTGTTCAACCGCCTAACAACAACTACAGCCAAAATCAGGACCACCATCAACATGGCAGCTGCAGCTCCCAGCACCAGGTATCCAGTGGGAAAAGAGGCTGTGGGAGGAAGACAAAGGACATTTACTCTCCAAGCCATCCAGTTAAGGATCAGCCAAGGCCACAAGCAGAACTCAGTCCTACACCAGTAGGAGGATCAAGATGGTTACCTTTCTGCTCCAGTCTGGATGTTGGCACCTGGTCAGCCTCAAAGAGCACAGGACCACTGTGAAGGAGCACATTCTTCCTGAAAGCAGCAATTTGTACCAACTTGTCTGCAGCTCTGCCAGATCCTGAAAACAAAGTGGTAGGGTTTAGTTTTACACTCCGAGCCCCCTTTACAAGGCAGAAACAGATTTCACATCCCAGGTCTGTGAGACAAGAAGTTCCCATACCACTCTGCATAGCTTCAATTACAAGGCACCGAATTAGAAACACTGATGCCATTTTCTAACAAAGACCCCACAGCCAAACTGCCACAGGCTACTCACTTCTTGCAGGGCAGCTCTCAGTACAGGGGTCAGTGGCAGAGGGATAGCAGGCAGCAGCAACACAGTAGATGAAGATCTGCAGAGAAATTGAGATCACATCACTAGGAACCCAACCAGCAGAAATACTTGAAGGCCAAAGCAAGGGCAGGAAGTCTATCAAGCAAAACCACAAGGCAGGATTCCCCTTTGCCACAAAACCCACCTTCTCAGCCAAGGCTTGCTGAGCTACCGGATCCAAAAAAGCAAACATCTCAAACACAAATCTCTTGTAATGACTTGGGTTGGCCACTCCAGATGTGCTGTCCACAGTCACCAAGCTGGTCAAATAGTTGTCTCCCGAGTATGGGCACCTGGGACAAACAGACCCCCAGTTAGCACTGAACAGCCAAGCCCTCCTCAACCTCACAGTGAGGCACCTACCCATTCACCAGAAGGCTCCACTGGGGCTGACTAGAAGCAGAAGGTCCTGGGGTGACCCAGCAGTCCCCAAGTGTCAGCACAAGGTTAGGGTCAGTCCTGTTCACGATGTGCACTTCCACAGCCACAGGATCCCTCAGAGTTTTGGTCACAGGGTAGTCAGCATCCACATAGTAGGAGCCATAGGAGGAATCTGACCATGGAAAGAAGAGGCATTAGTGGAGAAAACACACCCTAACCACATGATCCTCTCATCTCCAAGGGCATCAGGCATTTAAAACACCTTAGTCATTCTAATAATCAGATCTAACCAACAAGGACAAACACCAAGTACCTGTTGCAATGACCAATTCCAGGTCAAATGGCCCTTGCTCTACTACTGGAAGAGGTGGCGCCACAGTATACACCTCAGCCTCCACTTGCACATCCTGGCTTCCCGAGTAGGTGCACTGGAAGAATAACCTGAGGAGAGAAACACCACATCATAGCATGTACAGCACATTTAGGGTTAGAGGAAGCAGGTTCAGAAGCCTTACTTGTAGACACTGTCCCTGGTGATGGAACCCTCTGGACCAGTCCTCACAGTGATGGCAGCAGACATGGTGTTCTGGTAAGTCACATTGCCACCAGCCAGCTGAAAATAGGGACATTAGAATTAGTGCTGGCCATGAAGTCGGTGCAGGGTTGGTGTTCCATTTCTAGATCATCAGCAACAAATTTAACTGTCCTCAAAGTTGTCTGACCATACAGACTGCAAACTGCCCTAGTTAAAGGAGATGAGATTTCCTATTCTGTAGTATAGGATTAGAACACCCAGCAGATGCCATCAGGTCTAATACATAACATTTTATTACTGATCACTCAAGAACCATAGCAAGCGTAAGATCCCACTACTCCTACATATCCCCCAGATGGAGTCTCACCTGAACTGTGCTGCCACAGGCACTGACTGGAAACTGGTACATGACAAAGCTGGACAGGCTGGTCACAGGGCTGCAGCTGGGGGAACTACTGTCCACCAACTGGATGGACCCAAGATCCAAGGGAGGAAGGGTCACATTCTCAGACACCACCACCACAAACTGGCCATCCAGAGTGCACTGCACAGTCACTGGATAAGACAAACAAGTATGATTAACCAGTAGCAGCCACCTTTGCTCACACACCCCACAACCACTCACCATCATTGGCATAGTAGCATGGACTTGTGCTGCTGCCGAAATCGTAGCAACAGTTGTTGGCTTCACAGTCAGCTTGAGTGATGGAGGAAGACCCTCCACAAGGGAGCTTCTCACCGGCTGCAACTACACATCTCTCAGCAACACTCCCAGATCGGCGAGCTGCGATGGTCATAAAGCCCAATTAAAAGACGACAGAGACACAAGCGGTGTAACAGTAACAGAAGAGTAACAAACCTGGTTTAGGGCATGTGAAGGTTTTCAGATTTGATTGAGATCCAACAGCAACAGTCACAACGTATTGAGAGCCCTAAAGTGAACAAGAGGCTCAAAACCACAAGACACACAACTTAATTAAAAACGGCAACCAACGGCTGAAGCGTTAGCGCTACTCACCTTTTCAGACGCATAACCGTACGGGGAAGAAAAGGGCACCGTTAGTGTGGGGCGACCAGCCATTACACGGAGGACAACTCCTGGGAGATTGTTGGTTACCTTTACGAGTCCACCACTCGTTTCTGAAAAAAAAAAAATAGAAGTAGACGATATATACTGGAAAACGCAGGCGGTGACAAGTCCCAATGCTCTACACCCCACACTTACTCTGGAGATAAACCGTCGGAGAGCCTGCAAATGACAGCGTCATCGTCTTGTCCCCGTCACATTTATTTGTCACGTCTCCGGACGCTGCAAAAACAAACTGCACACCCGTCCAGCAAACGACCATCCAGAAAAGACACCAACAATCCAAACGCGCCATGCTGTTAATGCGCCAAACAGAAACACGACATAAACGAAAGAGCGCGAGCGCAGGTTTAAATCCTCATCGGCGGCGTGCGCAGGTGACTCGTTAGTGAAAATGCGCGAGAATGGAGCGCGGGAAATAGGGGGCACTCACTCTGCTCGTGCGGCTTTATTGAGCAATCAGCACGTCACGGCATCGGACTGATCCCTCCAATCGAAGTCCGTGTAGAAGTGGCCGCTCTGCGGGGCGATGTGTCTGTTAATTTAATGAGGGAAATCAGGAAACATCAACTAAGAAAAGGAGACGAGAAAC
The DNA here is from genome assembly GCF_016835505.1 of Polypterus senegalus. Classification (NCBI taxonomy): domain Eukaryota; kingdom Metazoa; phylum Chordata; class Cladistia; order Polypteriformes; family Polypteridae; genus Polypterus; species Polypterus senegalus. Next base: position 7,910 of record NW_024382275.1, read on the forward strand.
GTGACAACTACGAGTAGCCTATTTCTAAAAGGGAGACTTTGAAAAGTTTGGGAATGATTCGTGAAGTAAGTACTAATAAATAAATCAAAAGAACGGGGGTGTTATAAAAAAAAAATAAAAAACGTTTTAATATTTTTGAATTTGGGAAAGTAAATGAATAGAAGTCAAATCTGCGGTATTATTTAATTTGTAATTTATTGCGGATATGATGTAGAAGAAAAAAATCCTCCATATAGCGCCTTTTGACAAAATGTTTCGTGATCATCATACACTGCTTTATTTCAGCTTTTAAAAACAACTATTTCCAAATTTCCTCATTCTCTCTTCATTTTTTAGCACTTCATCTTAACGCTTTTTTCATTTCATTGTTTAGCACGAATGTTCTACAGGGTGGTCCAGATCTAATTTTGCAGATCCAGATCGTCTGGATGACTTTGATTTATGCGGGGACGATTCCAGTTCGACTCGAAGATGATTCTTCATGTCGTCAGTTCGCACACTTCTCGATGGTCCGGGATTTTTCGGGTGATTTTCTGTGTAATAAACTTACTATAACGTAATCCTCGGCTTTAACGGGCAAATTTATGATGCACCTCGTTAACGTATGCAGTCTCGTACCAGTGCATCACCGCGCTGTAAATCCAGTTATTAAGATATTTTCATTACCTGAGAGGAATAAAGAGGATTTATTGAGACTTAAGTAATAATAATAATAATAATAATAATAATAATTATAATATTATTATTATTATTATTATTATTATTATTATTATTATTATTATTATTAATAACATATGTCTTATTACACCAGACACGTGCAAATAATACAAAATAAAAAAGAAATAAGAAAATGGCATGTGCAGCCGTTTATTTGAGCTTATTTTAAGGCTCCAGATCTAGTATGAAAAATGAGCTGTACTTCATCACCCTGTTCTGGTCATTTCTACCACTTGGTTTAAATATGTCATTCACTAAGCAGTCACTAGGTGGCAGTGTGAGTTCAAGAAAAGACCATCGCAAGGCAACATCTGAACAGAAACTTTGAAATCACCACTGACATGTGCGACGTTTTCAAAGGTAAGTTTATTTTTCTGATATAGCTTGGCATCAGAGGGTTTTTTGAACAAAATTATTACACTAAGTAGCAAGAAATAAGTATGAAGAACTTTCTTTTTAAACATGCTCCACCATAAGGCTCAGGAATCACTTAACAGTAAAATAATTCACTAACACTGATTTTTCAAATGTTTGATCACAAAACATTGGATTCTTCATGAAAATACAAATACTGTAATCCACACTATGAATGTGTTGTGACTTCACTTTACACTCACAAGCCACATTATTAGGTACACCTTGCTAGTAGCTGGTTGGACCCCCTTTTGCATTCAGAACTGCCGCAATTCTTCATGGCGTGGATTCAACAAGGTGCTGCAAACATTCCTCTGGGATTCTCCTCCATATTGTCATCACTTAATGCTGTGGATTAGTCGGCTACACATTCATGATGCGAATCTCCTGTTCCAACACTCCCCAAAGATGGTTTATTGGATTGAGATCTGGTGACTGTGGAGGCCATTTGAGCACAGTGAGCTCATTATAAACCAGTTTGAGATTATTTGAGCTTTGTGACATGGCACATGGAGATAGCCATCAGAAGATGATGGTCATAAAGGGATGGACATGGTCAGCATCAACACTCACGTAGACTATGCCCCATTGATACTAAGGACCCCAAAGAGTGCCAAGAAAATCTCCCCCCACAACACCACCAGTCTGAACCGCTAATGCAAAGCAGGATGGATCACTTCATTCATATTGTTGATCAGACCAACTGAATGTCACAGCAGAAATCGAGACTCATAAGACCAGGCGACATTTTTCCAGTCATCTGTTGTCCAATTTTGGTGACCCCAGGTGTGAATTGTAGCCTCAGTGGCCTGTTCTTAGCTGACAGGAATGGCACCCGCTGTGGTCTCCTTCTGTTGTAGCCCACCTGCTTCAAGATTTCAACGTGTTGTGCATTCTGAGATGCTCTTCTGCATACCTCAGTTAAAACGAGTGATAATTTGAGTTACTGTTGGCTCCCCATCAACAATCAACAAGCAGTATTAACAAGGGTTATGGCAAAGCGCTAGTGATGGTAAAATAATACCGAAGCGTTGAAGCTTGTGCCATTCAATCAGAAGCGTATTGAGTCGAATCACTCTGTCAAAACACTGGTGACCTGTAACGTTTGAAGCTTCGAACTTCATCGGTTCTCCACAGCGCGCTTCATTGGTTTGACAGCTTTGGCGCTAAATGAACAGGTAGCCTATTTGTATAAAATATATATCTAATTCAACAATGTTGAGTTTTGAAAGATTTGGAAACAGACGACGACTAACGGCGGTAAACAGCGCTCAAAAGGTAAACAATTTAAAAGAACAATTACCTTAGCGGAATTAAATGAACTCAGACTTCCATCCATCCATTATCCAACCTGCTATATCTAACTATAGGGTCACGGAGGTCTGCTGGAGCCAATCCCAGCCAACACAGGCGCAAGGCAGGAAACAAATCCCGGGCGGGCGCCAGCCACCGCAGTAAACTCAGACTTTTCTGACGTTTTCCTAGTGACTTGTGGCTGAAATAGCGAGTGCCGCTTTACTTGAGCTCCTGAGAGCTTGCCTCGACCTCAGGTAACCACCAGATGTCGCTGTTCATACTGGGGGTGAGGCAAGGTTATTATAGTTAACGAAAACTAAAATCAAAACTGAAACTATTAAAAGACATTTTCGTAAACTGAAATAAAATAACTTACCAAATATTTGAAATTACATTTTAGAAGCAAAAACGAAAATGAAAGGAATTTTCAGATTTTGAAATTTGAATTTAGAAATTAAAATTTTAAATGTGGGAAAATAAGGTATTTTTTAATTCTAAGGTAACAAATAGCAGTCATACACATACTTTTCTGGATTTTTTGTGATTCAAATAATGAAAGTGTAATAGCTCAAAAACAACAAAGCAGACGCATTTATAGCTTTTGTCACCTTTTTCTCCAAATGTGTGTCAGAGTGTCTCGACATCCCGAGATTTACTCGGCACAAAACTTTCTAACATTTCTCGCTGAAAACCCTCTCGCTTCTCTGTGTTTATATAATACGTGCTACCTTACGCAAAATATGCTCATCAATTTGTTACAGATTCTAGGTGGCCATGATTCCACACCAAGGAAAAAGGTGCCCAATGTAAATCGTTCATAATGTCTCCAAAATATATTTGTTTACTTACAGACAGGTACTACATAACTGTTTTATACAAAATCCTTAATTCAACAGATGCGAGCCTCAATTAGGATTTGAACTCGCGTTAGCGAACATTATCGCTGTTGCATGTTCAATTCCTTTTACGCTTCGAGCCAAAGCGGATCAGTAGATGAGCGGCTGCCCAAATCGACTGCAGACTGCGCAGATATCAATGACGTCATTACGCTAATGCGCCTGAAAATCACGTGACGGGTTCATTTGAAACAAGCCTTGAAGCGGCGCTTCGAGATCCAGTGCTTCAAAAGCTCGACACAGTTTCGAAACGTCAGTATCGAACGGCCAATCACTTAGAAATCAGTTAACATCAAGGAAGAAAAGAAGACGAGCAACGTGACAACTACGAGTATTTCTAAAAGGGTGACTTTGTAAGGTTTGGGAATGACCCGTCAAGTAAGTACTAATAAATAAATCAAAAGAAAGGGGGTCTTGCCGAAGGTCTTTCAAAAATTACCAAACGTGTTAATTATAATTATATTTTAAAAATTTGGAAACTCAATGACTGCAGAAGTTAGACCAGTCGTATTATTTTAATTGAAATAAATTGCGGAAAAGATGATGTAAAAGAAAAAAAAAAAAAAAAAAACTCCATATAGAGCCTTTTGACAAAAAAGAAATTAATGTATCGTGCTCGTACACTGCTTTGGTTCAACTTTTTTTAACAACTATTTCCCAATTTCCTCTTTCTCTTTTCATTTTTAGCACTTCATCTTAGCAGTTTATTTCATTTCATTGTTTTGCACGGATATTCTAGTATTTGAGATGATTTTCCCGACTACGGCGAATCCTAGCAATTAACGGGCAAATTTATGATGCACCTCGTTAACGTATGCAGTCGCGCATCAGTGCGTCACCGTGCTGTGAATCCAGCTATTAAGATACTTTCATTAGTTGTAGGGAATAAAGGGGATTTTTGAAATTTATTTTACTTAACATGGTGTTCAGGCCCCTCTGGCCATCGTTTAAATTCCGCCCTTGAATTTCGCTGTTTCGCCCCAATTTTGTTTCACACTCACAACGGCACTGCGATGTCTTCGGAAAGAAGAACAGGCGGCTCGTCTTTTCAAAAGTGAAAGTTTCTTATAATGATGCGTGTGCCTGTCATTTCTTTTGCGTTTGTCCCTGAAACAGTCGGTGTCCGAATTTAGCTGATATTAAGGACGTTTTTGTATTCAGTTATTTAATTACGATGTAGTGTTAACCAATTGTACATTTTCACAAGTTTATTTATTTCCACTGATGGGTTAATAACAAAAACATTTGTCAATCAACAACTTGGCAGTGGTGCAGAGCATGAGGGACATTCTGGAATAAAAACAATGGAACTCCCATATAATAATAAGAAAAATAAATAAAATGACTTCGAAAAAGTCTTCAATCATTTATTGGAATGGAGGTGCAATAAACTGGGTGTAGACTTTATTTGAAATAAATTTTGTGTTCATCAAATATTCTGTGTAAGAGGCTGACACTGGTCATGATTTTTTTTTTTTGGCACCTTAAGACAATGGAAACTAACGAAGTACAATTACTTTGTTTCTATGTTGTTCTGTGATTTTACTAAGGAGATTTATACTTTTCAATTTTTATTACACTACATTTTATAGCACATATACAATACAATACAATACAGTTTATTTTTGTATAGCCCAAAATCACACAGGAAGTGCCACAATGGGCCTACAGCCCCCAGCCTTGACTCTGAGAAGACAAGGAAAATTCCCAATAAAAACCTTGTAGGGAAAAATGGAAGAAACCTCGGGAAAGGCAGTTCAAAGAGAGACCCCTTTCCAGGTAGGTTGGGCGTGCAGTGGGTGTCAAAAGTACATATCTTAGCCTTCTTAACTAGCATAGTTACATTTCTGCTTGATATGACATAATTAGACGTATTTTTTTACAATCACATGAGTAGGCATGAAAGGACCCCTTTCTCTTTGTGTAGGACCATAGGCAGGCAAACAACTTTTATGGGAATTGCCACATTTGGATACCGAGTGAGAGAGTTAGTTTCAAATATAATTATCATGTTCACTAATGACTAATCTGTAGTCAGCAATCAAGTCTAATGTGAATATAATAATTGTTCATTTCTGCCTTCACATGAGTAGGCCGTTCTTTGTGACCTCTTTAAACCAGTAAAACACTTAAGTGAATCAAGTCTAATGTAATATAATAATTGTTCACGCCTTCCATCTTAAGACACAGATGAGGAGGAGATACACTTAAAACAAATGAGAAAACAAATGAGCTTGTGAAAAGATGCGATCGCATATATATATATCTCAATTCATATATATATATATATATATATATACATATATATATAAGTGTGTGTGTGTGTGTATATATATATATATATATATCATATATATATATCATATATATATATATATATATATATATATATATATATATATATATATATATATATATATATATATATATATATATATATATACAGTGCATCCGAGAAAGTACATATCATAGCACATCACTTTTTCCACATTTTGTTATGTTACAGCCTTATTCCAAAATGGATTAAATTCATTTTTTCCTCAGAATTCTACACACAACACCCCATAATGACAACGTGAAAAAAGTTTACTTGAGATTTTTGCAAATTTATTAAAAATAAAAAAACTGAGAAAGCACATGTACAATAAGTATTCACAGCCTTTGCCATGAAGCTCCAAATTGAGCTCAGGTGCATCCTGTTTCCCCTGATCATCCTTGAGATGTTTCTGCAGCTTCATTGGAGTCCACCTGTGGTAAATTCAGTTGATGTGACATGATTTGGAAAGGCACACACCTGTCTATATAAGGTCCCACAGTTGACAGTTCATGTCAGAGCACAAACCAAGCATGAAGTCAAAGGAATTGTCTGTAGACCTCCGAGACAGGATTGTCTCGAGGCACAAATCTGGGGAAGGTTACAGAAACAGTTCTGTTGCTTTGAAGGTCCAAATGAGCACAGTGGCCTCCATCATCCGTAAGTGGAAGAAGTTTGAAACAACCAGGACTCTTCCTAGAGCTGGCCGGCCATCTAAACTGAGCGATCGGAGGAGAAGGGCCTTAGTCAGGAGGTGACCAAGAACCCGATGGTCACTCTGTCAGAGCTCAGAGGTCCTCTGTGGAGAGAGGAGAACCTTCCAGGAGGACAACCATCTCTGCAGCAATCCACCAATCAGGCCTGTATGGTAGAGTGGCCAGACAGAAGCCACTCCCTTAGTAAAAGGCACATGGCAGCCTGCCTGGAGTTTGCCAAAAGGCACCTGAAGGACTCTCAGACCATGAGAAACAAAATTCTCTGGTCTGATGAGACAAAGATTGAACTCTTTGGTGTGAATGCCAGGCGTCACGTTTGGAGGAAACCAGGCACCGCTCATCACCAGGCCAATACCAATCCCTACAGTGAAGCATGGTGGTGAGCAGCATCATGCTGTGGGGATGGAACAGGGAGACTAGTCAGGATAAAGGGAAAGATGACTGCAGCAATGGACAGAGACATCCTGGAAGAAAACCTGCTCCAGAGCGCTCTTGACCTCAGACTGGGGCGACGGTTCATCTTTCAGCTGGACAACAACCCTAAGCACACAGCCAAGATATCAAAGGAGTGGTTTAGGACAACTCTGTGAATGTCCTTGAGTGCCCCAGCCAGAGCTCAGACTTGAATCTGATTGAACATCTCTGGAGAGATCTTAAAATGGCTGTGCACCGACACTTCCCATCCAACCTGATGGAGCTTGAGAGGTGCTGCAAAGAGGAATGGGCCAAACTGGCCAAGGATAGGTGTGCCAAGCTTGTGGCATCATATTCAAAAAGACTTGAGGCTGGAATTGCTGCCAAAGGTGCATCGACAAAGTATTGAGCAAAGGCTGTGAATACTTATGTACATGGGATATGTCAGTTTTGTTATCTATACTAATAAAAGGTAAGGCCCTCAGTGACTGACTCCCTAACTGACTCACTCACTGACTCATCACTAATTCTCCAACTTCCCGTGTAGGTAGAAGGCTGAAATTTGGCAAGCTCATTCCTTACAGCTTAATTACAAAAGCTGGGCAGGTTTCATTTCGGAATTCTACGTGTAATGGTCATAACCGGAAGATATTTTTCTCCATATACTGTAATGGAGTTGAGCTGGATGGCCGTGGGGGGCGGAGTTTCGTGTGACATCATCACACCTCCCACGTAATCACGTGAACTGACTGTGAGCGCAGAACGTAGAAAACAAGGAAGAGCTCCAAAAAGCGCTGAAGAAAACATGCATTATACATTTGAGAAGGCTGCGAAACAATAAGAAGCGAGCGGAGTGACACATACAAGCATATTCATAAGTGCAGCTACTGTGGAAACAAAGCACGGTGTAAACCGTATGTTTAAATTAAGTTCATAGAAACGCTCCCACTGCCGTTTCTCATGCCCACGACTAATGCGGGATACAAGTGAAAACAAGTTAAATTAAATGAGGCACGAGAATATAAATGAGACGGGTTAAAGAGTTATGATCACTTTGTAACTAAGTTAAAATTGCATGTGAAGGGCTGTGCTTATGCAAATTCCGAGAGATTGTGTTTTTGGGGGATTGACAGTTAAGGCGTGTGGTGGAGTCACATCATCATCTCCCCTGACATTCACCTCATTTCGCTCTGAACTGAGCTCTGCGGCTAACGTAGTGTTACGGAAGCGACTTTGTGATGCTGCCAACAAATTTTCACAGAAAAATCCACAAGTTAATACACACGCTGTCTTAAGAGTTTCTCCACACTGAATCCTCCAGGCACTACTTACAAAAGTTTACATTGACAATTCGTGTTACGTTATTTTTAAAATGTTTCCTTTTCTTAGCACAAGCACAGCTGAGAAGCTTTAATGCATGTGCTCCATAACGCGTTAAAAAATAATGCATTTAATCACACTTTGCATTCCAAGCAAATTGTTTCCTATTGTTTTTCATTACTTCTTTAACACACTTCTCCGGCACGACGCTGGTATTTCGCTAGTATATAACTATAACCCAGCCACAGGGTTTGCCCAAACCAGTGTGTTTCTTCGCACCAGTCCCAAGCCCGGATAAATGGGGACAGTTACGTCAGGAAGGGCATCCGGTGTAAAATTTTGCCAAATCAAATATGCGGACAACAATACAAATTTCCATAACGGATCGGTCGAGCCCCGGGTTAACAACGACAGCCAGCAATACTGTTAGCACAACAGGGTGCTGGCGGAAATTGAGCTACTGTTGGCCGAAGAAGAAGAAGGAGACATGTCCAGAGGAAAGAGGAGAGGAGGAAGGTAAAGAGGGTGGAACTGAGAGTAGCAACTTTGAATGCTGGCAGTATGACTGGTAAGGGGAGAGAGTTAGCAGATATGATGGAGAGGAGAAAGGTTCATATTTTTTGTGTGAAGAGACTAAATGGAAGGGGAGTAAGGCCAGGTGGATCAGAGGTGGATTCAAATTGTTCTATCATGGTGTGGATGGAAGGAGAAATGGAGTAGGAGTTATTCTGAAGTAACAGTATGGACAGAGTGTCCTGGAGGTGAAGAGAGTGTCAGACAGAGTAATGATTATGAAGCTGGAAATTGGAGGTGTGATGATGAAGGTTGTTAGTGCATATGCACCACAAGTTGGGTGTGCAATGAGTGAGGAAGAAGATTTCTGGAGTGAGTTGGATGAAGTGATGAACAGAAACTGGTGATTGGAGTGGATTCTCATTGGACATGTTGGTGAAGGGAACAGAGGAGATGAGGAGATGATGGGTAGGTATTGTGTGAAGGAGAGGAATGAAGAAGGTCAGAGGATAGTGGATTTTGCCAAAAGGATGGACTTGGCTGTGGTGAATACGTATTTTAAGAAGAGTGAGGAACACAGGGGAACGTACAAGAGTGGAGGAAGATGCACACAGGTAGATTACATCCTATGCAGAAGAGTCAATCTGAAGGAGATTGGAGACTGCAAAGTGGTGGCAGGGGGAAGTGTAGTTAAGCAGCATAGGATGGTGGTCTGTAGGATGACGTTGGAGATCAAGAAGAAGAAGAGAGGGAGGGCAGAGCAAAGGATCAAATGGTGGAAGTTGAAAATGAAAACTGCAAGGTTGAGTTTAGGGAGGAGGTGAGACAGGCACTGGGTGGCAGTGAAGAGTCACCAGACAGCTGGGAAACTACAGCAGACGTAGTAAGGGGAGAGCAAGAAGGGTGCTTGGTGTGACATCTGAACAGAGGAAGGAGGAAAAGGAAACCTGGTGGTGGAATGGGGAAGTACAGGATAGTATACAGTGGAAGAGGATGGTGATGAAGAAGTGGGATAGTCAGAGAAATGCAGAAAGTGGACAAGGAAATAAGGCGCAAGGTGAGGAGAGAGGTGGCAAAGGCTAAAGAAAAGGCATACGATGGTTGTATAGAGGCTGGACACTAAGGAGGGAGTAAAGGATCTGTGGGCTACAGAGAAGGGACCGAGCTGGGAAAGATGTGATTCAGGTTAGGGTGATAAAGATGGAAACAAGAGAGGAGAGTGTGTTGAGCAGATGGAAAGAGTACTTTGAGAGGCTGATGAATGAAGAGAGAGAGATAAAGGTTGGATGATGTGGAGATAGTGAATCAGGAAATGCAATGGATTAGCAAGGAGGAAGGAAGAACAGTGATGAAGAGGATGAAAAATCGAAAGGCCGTTGGTCCAGATGTCATACCTGTGGAAGCATGGAGGTGTTTAGGAGAGACGGCAGTGGAGTTTTTAACCAGATTGTTTAATGGAATCTTGGAAAGTGAGAGGATGATGAGGAGGAGAAGAAGTACTGGTGCCAATATTTAAGAGAGTAGGGGATGTCAGGACTGTAGTAACTACATTTGTTCGTCAAATATTTTGTGTATGAGGCTGACACTGGTCATGATTTTTGGCACCTCAAGACAATGGAAATTAACGACTTTGAAACAATGACTTTGTTTCTGTTTTTTTTTCTGTGATTTTACTAAGAAGATTTATACTTTTCAATTTTTTACACTAAATTTTGCAATGCATATCTTAGCCTTCTACTTAGTTACATTTCTGCTTGGTGACGTATTTTTACAATCACATGAGTAGGCCGTTCTTTGTGTAGGACCTCTTTTAGGGAATCAATTTGGGAGTGAGAGAGTTTTCCTTTCACTAATCTAATCTAGTCGAATCAAGTCTAATGTAATATAATAATTGTTCACGCCTTCGTATGAAAACCAGTAAAACACTTAAGTGTATCTTTGCTATCATTCTTCTCATCTTAAGACCAGTGAGGAGGAGAAACAAATGAGCTTTTGAAAGAAGGGACAGTATCTATCTATCTATCTATCTATCTATCTATCTATCTATCTATCTATCTATCTATCTATCTCATTCATATATATATATATATATATATCAAATTCATATATATATATATATATATATATATATCATATATCATATATATATATATCATATATATATATATATATCATATATCATATATCATATATGTACATATCATATATGTACATCACTTTTTCCACATTTTGTTATGTTACAGCCTTATTCCACAATGGATTAAATTCATTTTTTTCCTCAGAATTCTACACACAACACCCCATAATGACAACGTGAAAAATGTTTACTTGAGATTTTTGCAAATTTATAAAAAATAAAAAAAACTGAGAAAGCACATGTCCAATAAGTATTCACAGCCTTTGCCATGAAGCTCCAAATTGAGCTCAGGTCCATCCTGTTTCCCCTGATCATCCTTGAGATGTTTCTGCAGCTTCATTGGAGTCCACCTGTGGTAAATTCAGTTGATGTGACATGATTTGGAAAGGCACACACTTGTCTATAGAAGGTCCCACAGTTGACAGTTCATGTCAGAGCACAAACCAAGCATGAAGTCGAAGGAATTGTCTGTAGACCTCCGAGACAGGATTGTCTCGAGGCACAAATCTGTGGAAGGTTACAGAAACAGTTCTGTTGCTTTGAAGGTCCCAATGAGCACAGTGGCCTCCATCATCCGTAAGCGTAAGAAGTTCAAAACCACCAGGATTCTTTCTAGAGCTGGCCAGCCATCTAAACTGAGCGATCGGGGAAGAAGCGCCTTAGTCAGGGAGTTGACCAAGAACCCAATGGTCACTCTGTCAGAGCTCCAGAGGTCTTCTGTGGAGAGAGGAGAACCTTCCAGGAGGACAACCATCTCTGCAGCAATCCACCAATCAGGCCTGTATGGTAGAGTGGCCAGACAGAAGCCACTCCTTAGTAAAAGGCACATGGCAGCCTGCCTGGAGTTTGCTAAAAGGCACCTGAAGGACTCTGAGACCATGAGAAACAAAATTCTCTGGTCTGATGAGACAAAGATTGAACTCTTTGGTTTGAATGCCAGGCGTCACGTTTGGAGGAAACCAGGCACCGCTCATCACCAGGCCAATACCAACCCAACAGTGAAGCATGGTGGTGGCAGCATCATGCTGTGGGGATGGAACAGGGAGACTAGTCAGGATAAAGGGAAAGATGACTGCAGCAACGTACAGAGACATCCTGGATGAAAACCTGCTCCAGAGCGCTCTTGACCTCAGACTGGGGCGACGGTTCATCTTTCAGCCGGACAACGACCCTAAGCACACAGCCAAGATATCAAAGGAGTGGCTTCAGGACATCTGTGTGAATGTCCTTGAGTGGCCCAGCCAGAGCCCAGACTTGAATCTGATTGAACATCTTTGGAGAGATCTTAAAATGGCTGTGCACCGACACTTCCCATCCAACCTGATGGAGCTTGAGAGGTGCTGCAAAGAGGAATGGGCCAAACTGGCCAAGGATAGGTGTGCCAAGCTTGTGGCATCATATTCAATAAGATTAGAGGCTGGATTTGGTGCTAAAGGTGCATTGACAAAGTATTGAGCAAAGGCTTTGAATACTTACAGTATGTACACGGGATTTGTCAGTTATTTTATCTATACTAATAAAAGGTAAAGCCCTCACTCACTGACTGACTCACTGACTCACTGAATGACTCATCACTAATTCTCCAACTTCCCGTGTAGGTAGAAGGCTGACATTTGGCAGGCTCATTCCTTACAGCTTACTTACAAAAGTTGGGCAGGTTTGATTTCGGAATTCTACGCGTAATGGTCATAACTGGAACCTATTTTTCTTCATATACTGTAATGGAGTTCAGCTCGATGGCCGTGGGGGACAGATTTGCTTGTGACATCATCACACCTCCCACGTAATCACGTGAACTGACTGTGAGCGCAGTATGTAGAAAACAAGGAAGAGCTCCAAAAAGCACTAAGGAAAACATGCATTATACATTTGAGAAGGCCGCAAAACAATAAGAAGCGAGCGAGTGACACATACACGCATATTCATAAGTGCAGCTACTGCGGAAACAAAGCACGGTGTAAACCGAATGTTTAAATTAAATTCATAGACACGCTCCCACTGCCGTTTGTCATGCACAGTGACGCATACAAGCATTCATGACTGCAGCTACTTCGGAAACAAAGCACGGTGTAAACCTAAAGTTTAAATTAAGTTCATTGACAGGCTGCCGCTGGCGCTTCTCATGCCCTTGGTAATGCGGGATACAAGTTTAATGAGAGGACGCAGGATATAAACGAGAGTTTTGATCACTTTGTAACTAAGTTAAAATTGCAGGTGAAGGGCTGTGCTTATGCAAATTCCGAGAGATTGTGTTTGTGGGGGATTGACAGTTAAGGCGTGTGGTGGAGTCACGTCATCATCTCCCCTCCCATTCACCTCATTTCGCTCTGAGCTGAGATCCGCAGCTAACGCAGTGTTATGACTTTGTGACGCTGCCACCAAATTCTCACAGAAAAATCCACAAGTTAATACACACGCTGTCTCTTGAGATTCTCCACACTGAATCCTCCAGGGACTATTTACAAAAGGTCACATTGACAATCGTGTTATGTTACTTTTAAAATGTTTCCTTTTCTTAGCACAAGCACAGCTGACAAGCTTTAATGCATGTGCTCCATAACGCGTTAACAAATAATGCATTTAATCACACTTTGCATTCCAAGCAAATTGTTTCCTATTTTTTTTCATTACTTCTTTAACACACTACTTCTCCGCTGCGAAGCGCTGGTATTTTGCTAGTATATAACTATAACCCAGCCACAGAGTTTGCCCAAACCAGTGTGTTTCTTCGCACCAGTCCCAAGCCCGGATAAATGGGGAGGGTTACATCAGGAAGGGCATCCGGTGTAAAATTTTTCCAAATCAAATATGCGGACAACAAAACAAATTTCCATACCGGATCGGTCGAGCCCCGGTTTAACAACGACAGCCAGCAATAATGTTAGCCAACAGGGAGCTAGCGGAAATTGAGCTACTGTTGGCCGAAGAAGAAGAAGGAGACATGTCCAGAGGAAAGAGGAGAGGAGGAAGGTAAAGAGAGTGGAACTGAGAGTAGCAACTTTGAATGCTGGCAGTATGACTGGTAAGGGGAGAGAGTTAGCAGATATGATGGAGAGAAGGAAGGTTGATATATTGTGTGTGAAGAGACTACATGGAAGGGGAGTAAGGCCAGGTATATCGCAGGTGGATTCAAATTGTTCTGTCATGGTGTGGATGGAAGGAGAAATGGAGTAGGAGTTATTCTGAAGGAACAGTATGGACAGAGTGTCCTGGAGGTGAAGAGAGTGTCAGACAGAGTAATGATTATGAAGCTGGAAATTGGAGGTGTGATAATGAAGGTTGTTAGTGCATATGCACCGCATGTTGGGTGTGCAATGAGTGAGGAAGAAGATTTCTGGAGTGAGTTGGATGAAGTGATGAACAGAAACTGGTGATTGGAGTGGATTTCAATGGACATGTTGGTGAAAGGAACAGAGGAGATGAGGAGATGATGGGTAGGTATGGTGTGAAGGAGAGGAATGAAGAAGGTCAGAGGATAGTGGATTTTGCCAAAAGGATGGACATGGCTGTGGTGAATACGTATTTTAAGAAGAGTGAGGAACACAGGGAAACGTACAAGAGTGGAGGAAGATGCACACAGGTAGATTACATCCTATGCAGAAGAGTCAATCTGAAGGAGATTGGAGACTGCAAAGTGGTGGCAGGGGGAAGTGTAGTTAAGCAGCATAGGATGGTGGTCTGTAGGATGACGTTGGAGATCAAGAAGAAGAAGAGAGTGAGGGCAGAGCAAAGGATCAAATGGTGGAAGTTGAAAAATGAAAACTGCAAGGTTGAGTTTAGGGAGGAGGTGAGACAGGCACTGGGTGGCAGTGAAGAGTCACCAGACAACTGGGAAACTACAGCAGACGTAGTAAGGGGGAGAGCAAGAAGGGTGCTTGGTGTGACATCTGAACAGAGGAAGGAGGAAAAGGAAACCTGGTGGTGGAATGGGGAAGTACAGGATAGTATACAGTGGAAGAGGATGGTGATGAAGAAGTGGGATAGTCAGAGAAATGCAGAAAGTGGACAAGGAAATAAGGCGCAAGGTGAGGAGAGAGGTGGCAAAGGCTAAAGAAAAGGCATACGATGAGTTGTATGAGAGGCTGGACACTAAGGAGGGAGTAAAGGATCTGTGGGCTACAGAGAAGGGACCGAGCTGGGAAAGATGTGATTCAGGTTAGGGTGATAAAGATGGAAACAAGAGAGGAGAGTGTGTTGAGCAGATGGAAAGAGTACTTTGAGAGGCTGATGAATGAAGAGAACGAGAGAGATAAAAGGTTGGATGATGTGGAGATAGTGAATCAGGAAATGCAATGGATTAGCAAGGAGGAAGGAAGAACAGTGATGAAGAGGATGAAAAATCGAAAGGCCGTTGGTCCAGATGTCATACCTGTGGAAGCATGGAGGTGTTTAGGAGAGACGGCAGTGGAGTTTTTAACCAGATTGTTTAATGGAATCTTGGAAAGTGAGAGGATGATGAGGAGTGGAGAAGAAGTGTACTGGTGCCAATATTTAAGAGTAAGGGGGATGTCCAGGACTGTAGTAACTACAGAGGATAAAATTGATGAGCCACAGCATGAAGTTATGGGAAAGAGTGGTGGAAGCTCAGTTAAGAAGTGAGGTGATGTTTAGTGAGCAGAAGGATGGTTTCATGCCAAGAAAGAGCACCACAGGTGAGATGTTTAGTCTGAGGATCTTGATGGAGAAGTTTAGAGAAGGCCAGAAGGAGTTGCATTGTTTCTTTGTGGACCTGAAGAAAGCAAATGACAGGGTGACTGAGAGGAGCTGTGGTATTGTATGAGGAAGTCGGGATAAGTATGAGGGAAGTGTGACCGTGGTGAGGTCTGAGGTAGGAGTGACGGAGGTGGGATCACATCAGGGATTGGCTCGGAGTCCTTTCTTATTGTCAAAGGTGATGGACAAGCTGACAGACGAGATTAGACAGGAGGCCCTGTGGACATTGATGTTTGCTGATGACATTGTGATCTGTAGAGAGAGTAAGGAGCAGGTTGAGGAGACCATGGAGAGGTGGAGATATGAGAGGAGAGGAATGAAGGACAGTAGGACCACCAAGACAGAATACATGTGTGTGAATGAGAGGGAGGTCAATGGAATGGTGAGGATGAGGGAGTAGAGTTGGTGAAGGTGGGGGAGTTTAAATACTTGGGATCAACAGTACAGAGTAATGGGATTGTGGAATAGAGGTGAAGAAGAGAGTGCAGGCAGGGTGGAGTGGGTGGAGAAGCGTGTCAGGAGTGACTTGTGACAGACGGGTATCAGCAAGAGTGAAAGGGAAGGTTTACAGGATGGTAGTGAGACCAGCTATGTTATATGGGCTGGAGGTGGCAGAGTTAAAGATGATAAGATTGGCATTGGGTGTGATGAGAGTGGACAGGATTAGAAATGAGGATATTAGAGGGTCAGCTCAGGTGGGATAGGTTGGGAGACAAAGTCAGAGAGGCGAGATTGCGTTGGTTAGGACATGTGCAGAGGAGAGATGAGGGGTATATTGGGAGAAGGATGCTAAGGATTGAGCTGCCAGAAGGTTTGTGGATGTGATGAGAGAGGACATGCAGGTGATGGAGGTGACAGAACAAGATGAGGAGCACAGAAAGATTTGGAAGAAGATGATCCGCTGTAGTAACCCCTAATGGGAGCAGCTGAAAGAAGAAGAATCTAAGATTACGTAAATGATAGGTACAACTGAAAAGGCCATCTAATGTGACATGAGCTGTACAGGCTTTGGGGGCTGAAGAACCATTAAAATCAACATGGGTGCGTATTGAGTTAATGGTAAACTGAATCATTAGATTTATCTACTAGGCATGAGAGATATATGAGATTTAAGAGTGTTTCTCTTATGTGACATTAAACAAAGGACGTCTTTGTTTGGCCTCCTCTGAGCAGCGCCCAGGGTGGATTTGTTATGAAAATAATGAAGCTTAAGCTGTGGAATATTAAGCAATGTTAAGCAAGGAGCTCCACATTGCTTAATAATTTTGAGTGTATGAGAAGGTTTTTTAAAGTTAATAATATTCATAATTTAGTGTAATTCAGCACAGGCATATTAATGAAAGTCTGAGAAGTAGTGGTTACTTTAAAATTAAATAAAAAAAAATCTGATGATCTGTCGTGGAACAACCACAATGAAGATGAAATCAGTGGTCACTCAGACTTCATTGCTGGTTTCAATGGGCCTCCCATAACAGTTCAAACATCAGGGCCCCAAGAATGTAGATCCGCCACTGCAAGCGTCCATGTCACAAAAACAGACTCTTGGTAACAGCAGCATTGGTCCTGAGCAGTTGTCAAATATATCTTATACTAGCCGTGCCCAGGGCCCCACCCGGCTCCCTACTCCTGACGTCATGCTTCCCGCTCCCCTCGGCCTGCAGCCACTTTCTCAGATTAGCGCAAATATATCACTCCTCTCATTGTGCTAAGAATCATAATTCGCTAGCAGAAGTCATGAAATCAGCCGGAATGTTCAAGCAAATTGTAGAAAAAAAAAAGATCTAAATCCCTTAAGTAGTTCTGTCGTTTGCTAGCTAAGCTGGCATGTGAGTGAGGAGGGCCACGCCCCCTTGCCGTCGGCCCACTGCGTCTCTCTCGGGTTCGCGCAAATAAATCGGGACAACAAGAGATCTCTGATACATAGCGAGGCGAGAGAACTCACAAAGTCAACCGGAATATTCAAGAAATTTATAGAAAAAAACTCAATCTAAATCCGTTAAGTAGTTCTCTTGTGAAAAGCGGACAGACAGACAGACGTTGGGTTTTATATATATGGAGATTATTAGACCAGACATGCAAATGATACAAAATAAAAAAGAAATAAGATATGGTATGTGCAGCCGTTTGGGTTGAGTTTATTTTGAGACCCGAGATCTAAAAATGAAAATTGAGGGGTATTTAACTCACCATGTATGGGTCACTGCTAACATTTGGTTTAAAGTGTGTTATTCACCAAGCAGTCACTAGGTGGCAGTGTGAGCGCAAGAAAAGACCCTCGTCAGGCAGCATCTGAACAGAAACTGAAATCTCCGCTGACTTGTGCGATTATCTTCACAACGTTTTCAAAGGTAAGTTGATTTTCTGATATAGCTTGGCATCAGAGGGTTTACTGAACAAAATTATTAAACTAAGTAGGAAGAAATAACTATAACGAACTAATATTTTTAACATGCTCTACCATGTGGTTCGGTTGTCACTTAAGAGTTCACTAACACGGAATTTTTTAAATGTTTGTATTTTCATGAAGAATCCAATGTTTTGTGATCGTATACTGTAATCATGACGATGAATGTGTTGTGACTTTACTATACACTCTCCGGCCACTTTATTAGGTACACCTTGCTAGTGCCCGGTTGGATCCCCTTTTGCCGTCAGAACTGCCGTAATTCTTCATGGCGTGGATTCAACAAGGTGCTGCAAACATTCCTTGGGGACTCTTCTCCATATTGACATCACTTAGATGCAGTGGATTAGTCGGCAGCACATCCATGATATGAATCTCTCATTCCACAAATATCCCAATGGTTCTCTACTGGACTAAAATCTGGTGACTGTGGAGGCCATTTGTGTCAGGTGAACTCCTTGTCATGTTCAAGAAACACGTCGGAGATGATTTGAGCTTTGTGACATGCCACATGGAGATAACCATCAGAAGATGGCAGTCATAAAGGGATGGACATGGTCAGCAACAACACTCAGGTTGGCTGTGGCATTTAAACGATGCCCAGTTGGCACTAAGGGACGCAAACTGGCCCAAGAAAATATCCTCCCCACACACACCATCACCAGTCTGAACCACTTATACAAGGCAGGATGTATCCCTGCTATCATGTTGTTGACCGGACCATCAGAATGCCTCAACAGAA
The DNA here is from genome assembly GCF_016835505.1 of Polypterus senegalus. Classification (NCBI taxonomy): domain Eukaryota; kingdom Metazoa; phylum Chordata; class Cladistia; order Polypteriformes; family Polypteridae; genus Polypterus; species Polypterus senegalus. The sequence continues at coordinate 26,506 of NW_024382275.1, forward strand.
ATCGAGACTCATCTGACGAGGCAAAGTTTTTCCAGTAATCTGTTATCAATTTTGGTGAGCCCATTGTCTGAATTGTAGCCTCAGTGGCCGTTTTTAGCTGACAGGAGTGGCACCCGGTTTGATCTCCTGTTGCTGTAGCCCACCTGCTTCAAAGTTCAGCGTCTTGTGAATTTCTATTTTATAACGAGTGCTTATTTGAGTTACTGTTGCCCCCCACAAACAATCAAGAAGCAGCATTAACAAGGGTATGGCAAAGCGCTAGAGATGGGAAGATGACACCGAAGAGTCGAAGCTTGTGCCAGTCAATCTGAAGCGTGGTGAGTCGAATCACTGTCAAAACACCCCTGTCACGTGACCCGTGACGTTTGAAGCTTCGAACGTCATCAGTGCTTCACAGCCCGCTTCATTGGTTTGACAGCTTTGGCGCTAAACGAACAGGTAGTCTATTTATATAAAATGCATCATTCTCATTCAACAATGCTGTGTTGTGAGAGCTTTGGTGAAAGATGGCGACTAACAGCGCAAAACGGCGTTAAGAAGGTAAATAGTATAAATGGACAAGGACCTCAGCAGAATAAAATGAATACAGACTTTTGTGATCTTTTACTGCTGACACAGACACAGCGAGTGCCGCTTAACTTTGCTCCTGATTTCTTGTCTTGACCTCATTTAACCACCAGATGTCGCTGTTTATACTGGAGCGGAGGCTTCAACGCTTCAAATCTTTTTCGGCACAAATAGAAAGAAAGTCTCAAAGCTTCACGAGGCTTCATTTTCCCCTCCACTACAAAGTGCCTAACGAGTGCAAAAGGTAGCGATGCCAATTTTAGTGACACACTGGGAATTCTTTTCCAATTGGAGCCCAAGCAGGTAAAGTAATTTGTTCAAGGTCACAAAGTCGTGACAGCAGTGGGATCTGAGCCCACACAGCTTCAGGGTTTCCTGTGCGTATGGTGCCATAGTAATCTGGTTGTTGCATGAACAGATCTGCACACCGTAGGTTTGCACCCGAGGTTTGCTGGGACAGCTTCAGGATCCTCATGACCTCATTCTGCATTAGCAGATTAAGAAATGAAGGGTGGAAACTATACAATAAGCCTGAACATTATCACCTAAGTCCCAGTGCCAACCATTCTCCTCTGTGATATACATGGACAACTCGTCTGAAACACAAAGAGGAACCTCAATCTTTGACTGAGCAAAAATTCAATTTCGAACCAAACACACTTGACCAACAGCATTAACAGGGGTATTGTGATAGCTCAAAGCAATGCTACATTTGTATAGAATTGATAAATAACATTGACTTGCAATTCTTTAGAGAATGTATACAAGTTTTTGGGACCCTCTCTATATGACCCATTGACTGTGCTGTAGGCAATCAAGAAACTAAAATGTAGCCACTGCTGAAGGAAACCAAATGTAGTGACATAAGAAGTGGTGTGACACCAACCAACTGGGGAAGGGCCTAACACTAGATGTGCAATTTCAATTGGAACCTGCAGCTGGTACTCTCACCAGCAGAGAGTTGCAGTAGTCCAGATGTGACAAGAGCACAGCTTGGACCAGATGTTGTGCTGCCCACAGACAGACATGATCTCACCTTACTGATGTGCTACAGAGTGAATCTTCAAGAATGAGGAAAATGTTTCAAGGTGGTCATGGAAGGACAGGTAGTCTAACGGTTGAATAGGCGAGTGGCAAGTGTTGGGGACAATGGGCCAAACTGGAAAGAGATGGTGTGTTGGACTGAAGAAGCTAAAAAAAAAAAAACACACTTGTGCTTCTTTCCTGCAGGTTGCATTATAACAGATGGCATGTCATTAAATAAATTGCAGGTACATTTTTTTACCATAGCACTGATAAGAAATCCACAGAACTGTATGATAGGGCCTAGTGAGGGGGATAGAGAAAAAAAACCTACACGAAGGCCTAACCCTGACCATTGATCCAATTGACACTTACCAACCTTCAAATCAGCCACACTGGTGCATTGTGAGTTAGGAGGGCAACGCCCCCTAGCCGTCGGCCCACTGCGTCTCTCTCAGGTTCGCGCAAATAAATCGGGACCACAAACGAACTCTGATACATAGCGAGACGAGAGAAATCACAACGTCAACCGGAATATTCAAGAAATATATAGAAAAAAACTCAATCTAAATCCGTTAAGTAGTTCTCTTGTGAAAAGCGGACAGACAGACAGACGTTGGGTTTTATATATATGGAGATTATTAGACCAGACATGCGCAAATGATACAAAATAAAAAAGAAATAAGACTATGGTATGTGCAACCGTTGGGTTGAGTTTATTTTGAGACCGGATATCTAAAAATGAAAATTATGGGGTATTTAACTCACCTTGTATGGGTCATTGCTAACATTTGGTATAAAGTGTGTTATTCACCAAGCAGTCACCAGGTGGCAGTGTGAGCGCAAGAAAAGACCCTCGTCAGGCAGCATCTGAAAACAACGTTTTCAAAGGTAAGTTGATTTTTCTGATATAGCTTGGCATCAGAGGGTTTACTGACCAAAATTATTAAACTAAGTAGGAAGAAATAAGTATAACGAACTTGGAATATTTTTTAACATGCTCTACTATATGGTTCATATGGTTTCTACCATATGTTTAAGAGTTCACTAACACGGAATTTTTAAATGTTTGTATTTTAATAAAGAATCCAATGTTTTGTGATCTTATACTGTAATCATGACGATGAATGTGTTGTGACTTTACTATACACTCTCCGGCCACTTTATTAGGTACACCTTGCTAGTACCCGGTTGGATCCCCTTTTGCCGTCAGAACTGCCGTAATTCTTCATGGCGTGAATTAAACAAGGTGCTGCAAACATTCCTTGGGGACTCTTCTCCATATTGACATCACTTAGATGCAGTGGATTAGTCGGCAGCACATCCACGATATGAATCTCTCGTTCCTCAAAATCCCAATGGTTCTCTACTGGACTAAAATCTGGTGACTGTGGAGGCCATTTGTGTCACGTGAACTACTTGTCATGTTCAAGAAACACGTCTGAGATGATTTGAGCTTTGTGACATGCCACATGGAGATAACCATCAGAAGATGGCAGTCATAAAGGGATGGACATGGTCAGCAACAACAATCAGGTAAGCTGTGGCATTTAAACGATGCCCAGTTGGCACTAAGGGACGCAAACTGGCCCAAGAAAATATCCTCCCCACACACACCATCACCAGTCTGAACCACTTATACAAGGCAGGATGTATCCCTGCTATCTTGTTGTTGACCGGACTTTAGAGAGTGTATACACGTTTTTGGGACCCTCTCTATATGACCCATTGACTGTGCTGTAGGCAATCAAGAAACTAAAATGTAGCCGCTGCTGAAGGAAACCAAATGTAGTGACATAAGAAGTGATGTGACACCAACCATCTGGGGAAGGGCACAGCACTAGATGTACAATTTCAGTTGGAAGCTGTAGCTGGTACTCTCACCAGCAGAGAGTTGCAGTATTCCAGATGTGACAAGAGCACAGCTTGGACCAGATGTTGTGCTGCCCACAGTCAGACATGATCTCACCTTACTGATGTGCTACAGAGTGAATCTTCAAGAATGAGGAAAATGTTTCAAGGTGGTCATGGAAGGACAGGTAGTCTAACGGTTGAATAGGCGAGTGGCAAGTGTTGGGGACAATGGGCCAAACTGGAAAGAGATGGTGTGTTGGACTGAAGAAGCTAAAAAAAAAAATACACCCTTATGCTTCTTTCCTGCAGGTTGCATTATAACAGATTGATCCAATTGAGGCTTACCAACCTTCAAATCAGCCACACTGGTGCATTTACTTAGCCAATGTGTGGCATTGCCAATACGAAGAGAAAAGATTTCTGTTGCAGAAAAAAAAAAATAAAAAGATCCCCAAAAAGGTAGATAAATGTTGGCTCAAGACCTCCATGTGTTGCAACGAACCATTAGATGGTAGCTCAGACACATCCTAGGGTTTAATATAATATCCTAGGGTTATAGAGTCCTGCAGAAGCAGACACTTCTCTGATCATCTTTAGAAACTGCCTTATAGCTAGTGGGTGGGCCTCTCTGGCAGGGTCTTTAATTGGTTTGAATCCTGCCTGGCAGGCAGAAAATTCCTCGTTAGTTGTGGTAATTATACTTCAGTGCCACGTGATATTCTATAAGGTGTTCCACAAGGCTCTACACTTGGTCTGCTGCTCTTTTCGATTTACATGCTTCCGTTAGGTCAGATTATCTCAGGGTATAATGTGAGCTACAAAAGCTATGCTGATGACACGCAGCTGTATTTATCAATAGCGCCTGATGACCCCGACTCTCTTGGCTCACTGACCCCTAGTGTCTCTGTTGTGTTTCTGAGTGGGTGAGTCGTAATTTTCTCAAACTAAATAAAGAGAACTGAAACTTGAGTAATTGGTAACAATGGATATAATGAGGTTATTAGAAATAAACTTGATGCATTAGGATTAAAAGTCAAGAAGGAGGTAAAGAATTTAGGGGTAACTATTGACTGTGACCTGAATTTTAAATGGCATATTCATCAGACCACTAGGACAGCTTTTTTCACTTAAGAAAAATAGCAAAAGTTAGACCTCTTATAACTTTGAAAGAAATGAGTCCATGCTTTTGTTTTCAGTCATCTAGTTACTGTAACGCACTCCTCTCAGGACCACCCATAAAAGACACAAATCGATTACAACGAGTGCAGAACAGAGCTGCTAGAATCTTAGCTAGGAAAAGAAAATCCAAGCACATCACCCCAGTCTGAGCGTCATTACACTGGTTACCTGCGCCTTTTAGAATTGACTTTAAAATCCTGCTGATGGTTTACAAAGCCTTACATAGTCTGCTCCATCTTATATATTGGAATGTCTGTCATATTTACACTTTAAATCGTAACCTTAGATCTTCAAATGAGTGTCTGCTTAGAATTCCAAGAGCAAAACTTAAAAGAAGTGGTGAGGCGGGCGGCCTTCTGCTGTAATGCACCTGAATCTTGAATAGCTGACTGAAAGAAATTCACCAGGTTAATAGAGTAGAGCACTTTGATAAACTGCTAAAAACACATTACTTTAACATGGCTTTCTCATAACTTCATTTTAATTCGTTGAATATACAGAGCATCAGGATTTAACTATCATTATTACTCATGGTGGCTCCTCAATCTGTGCTATTCTTTCTCCGGTTTTCTGTGATCTGCAATCTGCGCCACCACCACCTGATCAATGCACTGTGATGTCCCTACATTGATGGATTAAAGATCAGAAGTCCACACGACCATCATCATCAGATTCTGCCATGAGAACCCTGAATACAATGAGGACTGTGTAGTGTTCTCTAGATTGTAGTAGTGATACACTCAGAATAACATTTCAAATGTTGTTTATTGTTAACCCTGTTTTTTTAACTTCTCATACAGCATGCCTTTTAAACCACACCCTTCCCTTCAGCAGCCATATGTCTCAAAAGACGCAGACCATAGCAATCAACATCCGAACATAAAGCAATGGACAAAAGCATCATTAAACAATCATATACAACATACTGATTGAGGTAATTGATGTTAGGAAGAATGCATAGAGGGGGCTGGTCAGGTGGTCTCGTGCCCTCGGGCCCCCTGCAGATTTTATTTTTTTTTATTAAACTCCAGCCATCTGGAGTTTTTTTTTCTGTCCTCCCTAGCCATTGGATCTTTCTTTTATTCTTTGTTAATTATTGTTCTCTTTGTTTAATTCTTAGTTTGTCTTTTTTTCTCTTTCTTCATCAAGTAAAGCACTTTGAGCTCTACTGGTTTGTATGAAAATGTGCTATAGAAATAAATGTTGTTGTTATCCGACAATCCATTAGAAGGACTCCATCAGAAGACTTGGCAAAGGTGGGATGACCAAGAAAAGGAGGCCAGCTATTAAGGATGGAAAAAAAAAAAAAAATCACCACCCATTTCATAAGCAGCCAACAGCTGTCACAGTCCCAAATAGAAGTGGCCAAAGAAGGAGCTGAGTCAGAAGACGAAGCACTCGACTTACCGGTCAATCTGCGTCCCTCCTCTCACCTCTGGTCATGAGTTTTAAGCAATGTCCAAATTAATTGAGATTACGGATACAAGCGGCCAAAATGAGCTTTTTCTGCAGAGTGGCTGGGCTCTCCCTTAGAGATAGAGTGAGAGGTGCAGACATCCAGGAGCGGCTTGGAGTAGAGTCGCTGACCCTCTACAATCGAGAGGAGCCAATTGAGGTCCTTCAGACATCTGATAAGTTTACCTTCCGGACACCTTCCTGCGGAGGCTCAGGAAAAGACCCATGGCTTGCTGGGAGGATCCTCTGAATTACTTGTGATATCCCAGTATGTTTTGGCAAGTGTGGCCTGGGAAAAGGATGTTTGGGCCTCACTGCCGCCATGACACAGTCCCAGATAAGCAATGGAAAATGAATAAATGATTGAATGAAAGAGTGAATGATATGTGATATGATGTTATATGTGGACACCAGTGGGCACTCCAGCTCCATGAGCACTCAACACCATCAGCCTTGGATAGAAGTTAATAGGCAAAAGAGTTTTCATTCGTGGGATCTCTTCTCTGTATGCGTTTCCCACGCCACAAGTACAAGTAGAACAATAAGTGTCAAAGAGCAATGCTTTTCCTCGTCTCTGTCTCACACTCTCTTTGTCTGTCGGTCACTGCCTCATCCACTTTTCCTCACAAGCCTCCTGACTCCGACTCATCTCTCACATATAACAATGCTAACAACAATACATTTGAGTTTTAGAGCACAGTAATGGTCATCTCTATGTGACGTGCAAAGGAAAGCCCAACTACTGTTTAATAGAAAGGATATTGCATAAGAAACACTTTATAATATAAACAAAGCCAAACAGTTCATGTATGCGAAGAACACTAAGAGGTTTGGATAAAAGTGAATCGCGGAGGACTAACAAAAGCTCATTGAGGAAGACGAATCTTTAGGCTTGTCAGCTCATTCAAAATGCTGCTTCAAGGATTATTACAAGAACCAGAAAGTGCAAACACATAACGGGATAAATGTAATTGTAAGGATATCAGAACTGGAGTTAAGTTTAGGGAAGATTTTCAAAATCCTTCTCTTAACACAGCAGTTCTCAAACTGTGGGATGTGCCCTTCTGGGGGGGCTCTGAAGCTCTACAAGGGGGGCGTTGAAAAAATGAACAAGACATCAAAATTGCTTTTGTACATTTTTATTTCAAATTTAAATGTGCAAGCATATAATCACAACGAAAGCATAATGAAAATTAAAATGAAACATTTCTAAGGCATTGATCTAATGACAAATTCTGAGCGGCGCCTCTGCTGCTGCTTTTATAGTCGCGTATTTTCAATCCAGAAAGTTTCAGAACGTACCGTAATCTGTCGAGAACATCCGAGTAACAGTAGATCAGGTGTTAATACGGCGCAACTGAACCACATTGGCAGCGAAGCCAATATTGACAAATTGAGTTCAATAATTTACTGTGTATTTGGTTATTTTCATGATACAACTAACAGCGGTATAATATTTGTCGGACGGAAATACGTTTGTCTCAATCAGATTGACTTCATCGGTGTCCTTCTTTGCGAGATTTTTAAAAATTAAAACATATTTAATCATTTCTTTACATAAAAAAATAAATAAATAAATAATA
>NW_024382276.1:0-14716 GCF_016835505.1 Polypterus senegalus
ATTTAAAGCTGTTTAAATTTATTTTTCCCATTTCAAATGTCAAAAATACCATTACAGCAGAAACATATAGGCCTCAATGTAATTCATTTGCCAAATAGCAACTGATTTCTATTGCAAGATGCAAAACATTTTACATTACAGCTTCAGAGTGTACTCTAAACCTTACAACTGGAAAATAAGTAAGTCAAAGAAGATTATTACAATTAAGAAGTATCTTCTCAATATTCTATCAGGCTTACATCCAGTAAAGCAATATTGCGCCTAAAATCCTTAACCAAAATACAAACACACGTGAGAAATCATTAGCGGCTGGAACAAAAAAGTAATGTTGAGAAAATATGGTAAGATGAACGGCACTAAATTTCACTAGAGCTTTTCAACCTGTTATGCAAAATAAGTAAATGATATTTACTATATTAGAGTAATGTAAATAATTATTACCTTGAAATTTCTCCTCTATCACTAAAATATCTGCTCTATCACTCACCGTAGTTATTTTTTTCACTTGCAGTATGGCGTTCAGATTTTGTCACAGCATGTTAAGTGGCAGGAGTTTCACACTCATGAAGCAGAGAAATTACGTAGCCATAGCGTTAGATTAGGTTAGACGAACTTAAATTTTGTTTTTCAATAAATGAAAAAGGAATTTGAGTTCAGATTACTGAAAGTCTAAGCTAAAGTATGTACAAATATAATTCTGTCATGTCAACACTTTAAATAATGTTTTCAAATTAAAATATTCAATAAAATCATTGAACTAGAATTTTAACCTGATAGCATGCGTTTGATTTAGTGATGGTTAGAGATAGATAGATAGATAGATAGATAGATAGATAGATAGATAGAGAAAGGCACTATATAATAAATGAAAGACACTATTAGATAGATAGAAAGGCACTATATAATAAATAGAAAGACACTATTAGATAGATAGAAAGGCACTATATAATAAATAGAAAGACACTATGATAGATAGATAGATAGATAGATAGATAGATAGATGATAGATAGATAGATAGATAGATAGAGATAGATAAGAACTTTATTTATCCCGAGGAGAATTCTTTTGTCATATACATGCTCAGTGCAACAAGAGGAATAAAGAGTTACAAAGATCAGTAATAATAGTGCAAACAGAATAACTAAATAAACAGAATAACAACATAACTCTCAACAAAATATCAAATAATTACAACTATAACTAATAGTTTGTATTATAACTATATAACTTATTTGTGCAAAGCAACAAACAACTATAACAAAACTATAACAGATATAATAAATTACAGATTATTAGTGCAAGTGGTAATGAAAAGTGGCTAGTGTTTATGCTATAAAAAAAAAAATGAGATAGCAGCATGTGATGATGGGAAGGATCACCTACAGAATGAGGAAGAATTATACAGTCTTATTGCCACAGGTAGAAAAGATTTCCCGTGGCCTTCGGTTCTACACTTGGAGGCAATGAGTCTTTTGCTATGTGTGCTCCGATGACCCATCAAGGAGGCATGCATGGGGTGAGAGGGGTTGTCCATGATACCGAGAATCTTTTTCAGCATTCTCCTCTCAGACACCTCCGCCAGGTTCTCCAGTCTGACACCCAGGACAGAGCCAGCCTTTTTAATCAGTTTGTTCAGCCTGTTGGCCTCAGCTGTCTTCAGCCCACTGCCCCAACACACAGCTGCAAAAAACACCACACTCTCTACCACAGAGTGATAGAAAATAGTTCAGCATCTTACTACAGACATTGAAAGACCTGAGCCTCCTCAACAGGTAAAGTCGGCTCTGCCCTTTCTTAAAAACCATGTTGGTGTTCTTGGACCAGTCCAGTTTACAGTCAGTGTGTACCCCCAGGTACCTGTAGTCCTCAACCACCTCAACAACAGTTCCTCTGATGGTGACAGGGGTGGGAAAAGGAGCCTGTTTTCCAAAGTCAGCAACCAGTTCCTTTGTCTTTGTGATGTTTATCTGTAAAAAATTTAGCTCACACCACTCCACAAAGCTGTCCACCACCCTCCTGTATTCATCCTCCTGTCCTTCCCTGATACAGGCCACAATGGCAGAGTCATCAGAGAATTTCTGCAGATGACATGACTGAGACCTGTACCTGAAGTCAGATGTATAGAGGGTGAAGAGGAAGGGTGATAGGACAGTACAATGCAATCAAAATTGTTTAACTGTAAAAAACCCTCATTATATGACTGTCATTTAACTGAAAACTAACTTTTTACTCAAATGTTGTTTTAATGTTTTCTGCAGTTTTAAAGAAAAGATAGTAAGTTGCTTTTCCAATAATGTGTTAACCTCAAATCAGTGAAAAATGAGATGTTTTTGTCCAACATACATATTCCAATTACAAACTTTACAAACATTAGAAAACAGACTAATGGTTATCTTATTGAAACTGAAGGAAAGATGCAGAGAAAGATTGAAAAAGAAAAATAGAGAAAGGGCAAGAAAGAAGGAAAGGACTTTCATTCTAAACATATCTTAAGGACAATTAATGGGTTATTTTTTATGAAAAAATGTAAGAGTTTTTAACACCCTTTAAGGATTACTGCATTTCCTTACTAGAATACACAGAACACATGTACAAATAATTTCATACAAACTATTCAAATTGAGGTACAGGCATGGAAATGAGAATACTGGACCAATGAAACTAAGTAACATTACTTACAAACTTTGTAACAATTTCATCTGAAACTTTTCCGTGCTTCTTGAACTTGGACAGCTGAGCAGATAATGAACTGAAACAAACATTCAAACTATAAGTGAGGCACATCAATAAATGCCATAAATATTACTGTCCATAGTCAGACATCACGTCACTCATGATCCGAAGGTTCTTGAATCTTTTAAGCCACTCATATTAACATAATTTTACTGTATTTGTGCATATTCTTATCTGTAAAGTATAACATTTGAATTTGTAAAATGCAATATGGTTTCTAAAAAAAGTAGCTGACAAAAAAAACATAATTTTAACACTGTTATCTTGTGATATTAATTATATTGTATTGCTTTATGTATCACAGTTTTCTATGTTTTAAATGCAGTAATTTGTAAATTCTACAAAGAAATATGATTCTTTTAACATATTACTAATTTGAAATTAACAGTTGTGTTTGGTTAGGTATTTTACAATAGTATTACTGTAAATTAAACACTGCTGCATTGTTTTTCTATTTTCACTTTTTTGCTGTCATGATTTTACAGCAATTCATTGTTAATTTCACAGACATTTTTTTATAGTGTAATTTCTTTTATTTAGAAACAAAACATGAGAGCTGAGCACACCTGTGATAAGATGTTCATGGCCAAGCGCGATTTTAACAAATAATCAGTCCAGGAGCGTGCAGGCGAGCGGGTGAGAGTGCACGCGCAGCTCCTGGATTAATTGAGATGCTTGGATCATTGCGCGTTCACGTGTGAATGCGACCGGAACAGTCAGGTGCTTCATTCACATCTCGCACCAGGATAGTTTCAGAAACCAACCTGTTGGGTTGTTCCACGAAGCGAGCTAACCTCAAAATCCAGTTTTATTTCGATAATCCCGGTTTAATTTCTCGAAATTCGTTACAACGAGGCTAACCTGAAGCTCGCTTTTACTATGAACATACTCTTGGCTAGCCTTCTTCTGAGGTTAGTTGTGAAAGCTATTGCGATGAATATGATTGAAAGCCATGTGATGTCCACGACATTCTGCGGGGCTGGATTATCTCCTGTTTCTCCTCTTTTACCATCGACTCCTCCATTAATTATTACAGATTATAGGATTCTAGTGACACAGTATATGCAATGGAGTATTGAAGGCTTTACATTAAAACCACGTGCCAATTTATTCATTAACCCAGTTATGAGGCAGGCTCATTCGTAGACTTTCAACGGTTCCATTATGCCAGGTGATCCATTTGCATTTGGGATGATTGAATTTATACAAGCTAAGATTTGTAGACACAGTGAATATTTTGCAGTTAGGAACCTTTTCTAAAACAACGTGCTCTAACCTTACGGTGCACAGTCTTGCTTGACTTATCTTTTGCGTTATTGATGGTTCATTTCTTACAGTGTGGGATCTGACATTTAAGCAAAACTACAGTGTGCCGTGAAATCAGGAAGTTGCGTTGCATAAGTCCTTTATAAATATATTCATCCCTTTCCTGCCCACCAGGAATCTTGCCATTGAGAAACTTTCTTTGGAATTAATGGTGCTTAATCTTAAACATTACTCGATTTACAGCACCAAATCATTCACCTGATAAGTAACTGATTTTAATTGTACTTTTATCATTGACATTTACTATACACAGAGGATGAAAGGGTCCAAGGCCCAACATAGCAGGATGTATAACCATTTCAAAAATGTTTCAGATAAGTATGATAAACTCACATTAATTCAAAAATTGTGCAAATGGCAGGATCAGTTCCCATGTGCAGAATTTTCGATGAGTCTCACTGCTGAAAGCATCAACAAGGCAAGTCAACTAAAATTCACAAATATACTATATATTTATTATACTACAGTCTAATGTGTCTACTTTCCATTATAGGAATTTTCCTGGTGTGCTGCTTGGTGACAGAGGATACCCATGTCTACCGTTTCTTCTCACACCATATACAGATCCTGCAACACAAGCAGAAAGACATTTCAACCATGCCCATTGTAAGACAAGGGCACGCATTGAAATGACATTTGGACAGTTAAAATCCAGGTTTAACTGCCTGCGGCATCTCAGAGTTACACCAGACAGAGCGTGGGACATTGTAGTAGCCTGTGCAGTTTTGCATAATGTGGCAATACTGCAGCAGGAGCGTATGCCAATAATGACGCATTCTTCACTTGCTGCCAGGACCTTTTCGTTCCACTCATGTTGCTCCTGAAACCAAGTATTATTAATAATTATATTAATAATTACAATTATATATTACTTTTTATCCAAGATGAACCCATACAATTAACATGCTGTCCTGTTTATCAATGTGTTAAAATAACCTTAAAGTACCTTACAACTGGTAACAAAATGCATATGTAAAAGGAAATTTTAATGACTATACATTTTAAAGGCTTGAAACTGTTCTCATTTAGTTGTTAAATAGTTTGACATCCTTAACACAAAAGTTATTAAAATCATGTTCTTACGCATTTAACTTGTCAGCTATTTTCTGCCATGCAGCCTCAAGAGCTTTGATAATACAGCTCGTGTTCCCCTTTCTAGTTATTATAGCTTTGTAGTCCTCATAGGCTTGTAATAATAATTTTGCTCCCCTCGAAAAAACGCAGCTCTTTCCTTAGTTTCCATTCTTACTTATCCAGCATCGATTAACAAGGCTGCCTTTTATATCGCGTGGACGCGCACGAGCCTCGCTTATCAGGCTTGGTTTGAATTAGCGGAAATTAAATACACCTGAATTTTGTTCGTGAAACTCAATGAGCCTGAAGTGAACTGTTAGGCTAACTCGCGAGGCTATTACAAATAATCCTCGATTTTATAAGCTCGCTTCGTGGAACAGCCCTCTGGACTATTTTGGGAGCCTATACGCGGTAGGAGATGAGATCAAAACGAGCAAGAAAAGGCTTTGGAGGAGAAATACTTGATGGTGAGGGGATCGTGCTGAAAGAGTGGAGGTAGGTGATTGGGCGTATATGCTACTGGAAGCGAGTCGCAGGCATGTTTTCGAGTGTAGGGGCTGGAGAAGGGCGGAGCAACGAAGAAATGCATCTCTTCTTGCAGCGTCTTGACGCTGAGGGAAGATGTGTGTCTTGGTCGGTTGACGGGCATCATCTCGAGCTGCAAGATCCTGGTCGGAGGCACCAGACTCTTAGAAAGAGCATCAGGGCTCGTGTCTGTTTTCAGGAGAACAATTTGTCTAAGATTTTAACCTCGGTTTCCGGATTATTTATTTATATAACATCCAGATGAACTTGATTTAATGGATTATTTACTGATGGACTATTTTTCACACTGCACTATTTAGCTTTAATAAAGGCACCTAACCACTTTGTACCAACCCTTGCTGACTTTGTGTCTTCATTCGCCTAGCTCATCCTCAGGTACATTAGCAATAGTTTGGGGTTCAAGAGGCTCACAGAATGTAAGCAGGAGCTGCCTGGATCGTCACAATAACTCAAACAAGTGAAAACTGCAGAACGTACTGTATCAACATGCTCCTAAGATACAGTGCATCCAAAAGTATTACAGCGCATCACTTTTCCACATTTTGTTATGTTACAGCCTTATTCCAAAATGGATTAAATTTTTTCCTCAAATTCTACACACAACACCTCATAATGATAACATGAAAAAGTTTACTTGAGATTTTTGCAAATTTATTAAAATTAAAAACTGAGAAAGCACATGTACATAAGTATTCACAGCCTTTGCCATGAAGCTCCCAAAATTGAGCTCAGGTGCATCCTGTTTCCCTGATCATCCTTGAGATGTTTCTGAAGCTTAATTGGAGTCCACCTGTGGTAAATTCAGCTGATTGGACATGATTTGGAAAGGCACACACCTGTCTATAAGGTCCCCCAGTTCACAGTTCATGTCAGAGCACAAACCAAGCATGAAGTTAAAGGAATTGTCTGTAGACCGCAGAGACAGGATTGTCTCGTGGCACAAATCTGGGGAAGGTTACAGAAACATTTCTGCTGCTTGAAGGTCCCAATGAGCACAGTGGTCTCCATCATCCATAAGTGGAAGAAGTTCAAAACCACCAGGACTCTTCCTAGAGCTGGCTGGCCATCTAAACTGAGCGGGCCTTAGTCAGGGATGTGACCAAGAACCTGATGGTCACTCTATCAGAGCTCCAGAGGTCCTTTGTGGAGAGAGGAGAACCTTCCAGTAGGACAACCATCTCTGCAGCAATCCACCAATCAGGCCTGTATGGTAGAGTGGCCAAACAGAAGCCACTCCTTAGTAAAAGACACATGGCAGCCCGCCTGGAGTTTGCCAAAGGCACCTGAAGGACTCTCAGACCATGAGAAACAAAATTCTCTGGTCTGATGAGACAAAGATTGAACTCTTTGTGTGAATGCCAGGCGTCACATTTGGAGGAAACCAGGCTCCACTCATCACCAGGCCAAAACCGTCCCTACAGTGAAGCGTGGTGGTGGCAGCATCATGCTGTGGGGATGTTTTTCAGCAGCAGGAACTGGTAGACTAGTCAGGGTAAAGGGAAAGATGACTGCAACAATGTACAGAGACATCCTGGATGAAAACCTGCTCCAGGCGCTCTTGACCTCAGATTGGGCGACAGTTCATCTTTCAGCAGGACAACGACCTAAGCACACAGCCAAGATTCTGAGATTCGAGAGACTCTGTGAATGTCCTTGAGTGGCCGCCAGAGCCCAGACTTGAATCCGATTGAACATCTCTGGAGATCTTAAATGGCTGGGCACGCAGCTCCCATCCCACCCGATGGAGCTTGAGAGGTGCTGCAAAGAGGAATGGGCGAAACTGGCCAAGGATAGGTGTGCCAAGCTTGTGGCATCATATTCAAAAAGACTTGAGGCTGTAATTAATCCATTTTGGAATAAGGCTGTAACATAATAAATTGTGGAAAAAGTGATGCGCTGTGAATACTTTCCAGATGCACTGTACATCATCAACACCCAACAAATAGTGCTGCTATAGGCCTAGAGTGTCCTGTATCCAAAAAAGTCTCTTTATACGTCTAAACTTGCAACTAAAACGTGCTTGATCACAGAACAGCACTTGCCCACTGCGTTATAGAAGGTGGTGTGGGGTATTCAAGTTGACAACAAAAATAAACTCTTTGCACAAGAAATGTGGTATAGGATATCAGAAAAGATTTTTTTCAAAGCACTCTTCTCCCGTTAATCGATCAGATTTTTCTGTTAAGGGATTAGGAGTGTTTTTTTTGTTTTTGTTTTTGTTTTTCGTCCAAGGCTATTTGAGGGATATAACACTTCAAAAGATGGTATAAATAAATACATAAACATTTGCTTTCTTTCCTTAACCCATTTTCCAGTTTGGCTTAATGACAGGTACTTTGGCTAATTAAAATAAAACAAACCAACATCAAAATTTAAAGGATGTAATTGAGGAAAGATTCTTAAGAAAATATATAGAAAATCAAAATGAAAATTAAGCCTTTCAATAAGGAAAAATTTATATAAAAGAAGACAATCACAAAGTGAATAAAATAAAATAATACCTATTAATCCAATATGCTAGAGGTGTTGCAGAGCTGTTTTGTGATTACTAAACATATATTTACATTGGTATTTAATTACCACAATCTCCACCACATCCAATTCCATGCATTCACTGATGTTCTGTACTTTATTGCCATAATGTACAGTACTATACATAAATATATTTATATTTGATTGTAAAAAAAAATAAAATCGGTGTCTTTTTTTTAACATACACTACACTCAAGAAGTGAGGCACACAATATAAATATGCAAGAGGCCCTCGCTCATCATTAATGGCATTTATTGAATATCTTTAGTTTAGTTAGTTTGAGGTGAGGCCTCTGTGTGGCTTTTGCAATTGTGTACAGTGATAAAGTTCAAAGTCCCTCCTGTAGTTTCTACAAAATGAGGGTCCACTGGTGGGTCATCAAGAAGGTTTTCTTTATACGCTATTGACCCAAAACCAATTGAGATAAATGTAGCTGCCTTTTCCCAAGTTTGATTCATTTCAAACTACATTCAGAGTGTGATGTCTCTCAGATTTTTAAACTGGTGAGAATAGCTTACATTCTAATAGAGATAAAGATTATCACCAGTGTGTTCTTAGAAATGGCTGACTTGTACAAATAATTCAGACCAGCAATGTGGATTCTCTCAAGGAGCAAATGAACTATCATGACAGGAATGAACCTCCTCATTAATGTTGCTGTATTGCTGTTCTGTTCAATTTGCAGAGCGGACTGTGAGTAACATCTGTATGGTCCCTAGGACTGTTATTTAGTTATTTATTTTATACATCATAGGGGATGGTGGAAGCTAGATGGACCAGGAAAAGATTTTGGATGAGTCCTGTATTCAGGCACAAATGGTACAATTTAATTTGTTTTGTTCTATACTTGTCAGATCTTGGATTGTAATTTTTGGTACAATATCTGCCACCGCTCCAATTTTTTGGCACTTCCTTGTATGAGTCTTAGTGTGTTTCCGAAAACTACTCCTGTCAGAGAATCATTTGCCACATTCAGGACATCTGTATAGCTTTTCACCAGTGTGAATTCTTTTTGTGAGTCTGAAGATGGTTACTGCAAGAGAATCGTTTACCACATTCTGAGCAGCAATGGCTTTTCTCCGTGTGAATTCTTCTGTGTGTCAAAAGACTGCTGCTTAAGAAAATCGCTTTCCACAGTCATTAGCAACAATAGGGTTTTTCCCCAGTATGAATTCTTGTATGCCTCCGAAGACTGCCCCCATGAGAGAATTGTTTGCCACATTCAGAACAGCAGTATGGTTTCTCTCCAGTGTGAATTCTTAAGTGTTTCTGAAGACTGTTACTGGAGAAGAATCCTTTACTGCACTCAGGACAGCAATATGGTTTCTCTCCAGTGTAAATTCTTTGGTGCATTAAAGAGTCAGTATGATTAGAAATTCTTTACGACATTCTGAACAGCAGTATCGTTTCTCTCTAGTATGAATTCTTGTGTGCTTCTGAAGATGGTCACTGCAAGAGAATCCTTTCCCACATTCAGAACAGCAATATGGCTTCTTGCCGGTGTGAATTCTCCTGTCGGTATGAAGACTGCTGCTTACTGACAATCGTCTTCCACAGTCTGGACAGAAATAAGGTTTCTCCCAGTGAATTATTGTGTGTCACTGAAGACTCCCCTTTGTGAGAAAACTGACTGCCGCATTCAGAACACAACTATGGTTTCTCACCAGTGTGAATTCTCATATGTTGCTGAAGATGGCTGTTTTGTGAAAATCGCTGCCACATTCAGAACAGCAATGAGGTTTCTCTCCAGTATGAATCCTTGTGTGAACAACAAGAGCCATACAATTAGATAATTCTTTGTCACATTCAGGACAGCAATATGGTTTCAGTTTGGACTACCATTGGATTTTTGTTCAATGGTTTTCTTGCTCTCTTGGAGGACACACACAGCTTCTGGATTTGAGTTGTAGTGGATCTGGGTCTATGATGGCATCTCTGCATGTTAGTTTCTCCTCACTCAGAGAACTATATGGAAAGCGGTAGGTGTGAGACATTCTGATCCACATGTCTGTTTTTCACTTCTTCATCATGCCATTTCTGTTGTCTGTTTTGGAGAGAGACTTGAGTATATGCAGATAGGGAGATGCCACCAGCCTTCAGCAAATTTGCATCAAGAGATAGACATATTGCATAAGTATGTTTTAAAAAAGCAAAAAGAGAACTTCAAAAGTAGTTTCAACAAAGCCAGACGTGGATCAAACATTTTCATCTAAACACATTTTACAACAGCACTTAGATGCAAGTAATAAGTTCAGGCAAAAGCTTATATTTTACAAAAGTATGCTAGAGGTTATGACTGCAGATGCCCCATGTTGTGCACAGAAAAGCCAACAAGCATTTTCATACAATTCTCATTTTAAACATGAAAAAATTTCATTTTTTATGAACAATACTGAAGAGACTATGACTATGAATATGTTACAATTCAGTTTTCTATTTGGACTTTTGCAAAGGGGCTCTAATAACCTGAAGGCCAATGGAAGTACTTGTAAAACAATAGGGAGCTTAGATAAAACCATTTTGCTTGACTTTGTTCAAATCATTATGGCATCAATTTTATCTTAAATACTGTTATTTGAGAATTGACCAAGTTTACTTCTGGAGGAGTTTTTATCTATGAAGGGAAAGGACGGTGTATTAAGTTTGGGTGAAAAGATGCATGTTAAAGATATTCTGAAGGTAAGGGCTTTATGATATCAGCAGCAAGAAAAACTGCATTCGGCCTGAAAAAGGCTCTACAAAGATTGAGAAAGGAAAAAGGTTAAGGGTATATCCACCCATCTAATAACTAACTTCAACCCAACTTTAGGTGGGGGTTGGGAGATATGGAGGCTATCCTGGCACCACTCAACTTAAGGGAGGAACCAACCTGAAGGACCTAAGTCAATTGCAGGCCACCCTCCTGCATAATGGGCTATAATAGGTTCTGAGTGGCTAGCATGCCTTTGGAGGAGTGACAAAACTGGTCCCTCTATTGAAAAAGCAAAGTGGAGAGGGTGGAGCATATACAAGCTACAGAGGCAGTGAGTAAAGGCCTGTGGAGATGAAGATTGTGGGATTGTCGAGTAAATTACATCACAATGAACAAGACAAAGGTGGTGAAGGAAACAGTCGGTTATCTCACTTGTTTCTGTTTGGTCAAATTATCTATTACAGCGTTTCCAACCTTAACGATTTGTGACCCGAGTTTTCATAACATAACATAAACCACGTCCCCTAACATTTTTTGAAAGGAGCCCACTAATACCAATTTGTTCTTTTTAAATTAATGATATATCATAGATGCATATTTTATTATACCTACTTGACTTTTATCAACATTTATCTAACTCTATATTTATTTTCTAGTATCAGAATGCAGTTTAAGTTAATTTGTTTTGGTTTTAATAGATGTATTTTTCATATTTTCGATTCGTGTTCTTTTTCACATCTTTGCCCCACTTTTTGTTACTTCGTCCACCCAAGGGTGGCCAACCCAGTTTGAGAACCACTGATCTATCATAAGAGAACCTCATTACTGCAGAATGCTACCCATTGTCTTAGTTGTGTTAGTATTAGTTCCTGGCACTTTTCTCCATCTGTTGTGATCGTCATCCAGTGTTTTCTTCTGGTCATCTATTACTCCTATTTTATGCTCCTTAATGGTAGTTCACTTCCTCTCTCTCCCATTTTATTTACAACTTTGGATGCATTGTCTCTAAATCAGTCTTACCACCAAATCTGAATGTTTGCTCTAGGCAGCTTTTCTCTAAAATTGATGCTGGCATCAAGATGGACACACCTGAATGGGTAAGTAGAGCTCACAGTTGAATTCTTCCTGAACATTCTGCATCACTTGAGATGAAGTCTTATCCCATTCTTTGGATTTCTGGGAGGAGCAGCAAAGAAATTCAGGTTTTATCTCACCACCCTTGAAGTATCCAGTCTATGTCATGGATAAGTAGAAGGGTGAAAGATTTGAAATCTTTGTTTATAGCTGAGTATGTAGGTATGGATTTGTGTCAATATAGATTTGTCAGAATATGCATATTTATGTACGTATCCACACATACCTGTGTGATTGTTTGTATGTATATTGTATATGTGACGATTCTGGAGTACTTACTGAGTGTTTCTTGATGAGAATTTTTTTTTTTTTAAATGTTTTTGTATATGCCTACAACATTTCAAGATGTAAAGTCAACAGTTCTGAATACCTGCTGTGTTTGCATCTCATGTAATGTATAATTTTTATTTAGTCTTTTCTGAATTATGTAGATCACTATGTTTATATGGCGAACTTTGAATATACTATGAAGGAATATCTTTCAGGTAAATCACAAAAAAGCCTTTAATAAAGGGGTTCAAAAATTTTTTCCACATAGTTTGGTCCACAGTTTAAAAATGCAAAATTGGTTTTAGCATAACTTTGTAATAAATAAATACATAAAAAAAAATATGTTACTTGCGATTTGCGATGATATGTTCTAATTTTTACTAGCAAATGATGATGTATTGGGATGGTGTATTTCAGCTGGTCTTGGAGGTTATCTGTGCCAGTAAGTTATACAGGTAAAATTCCATTACAACGAACTCCCAGGGACCTAAATTATATTTAGTTGTAAGAAAATTTCATTGTAATGAGATTCTGTATTTGTTGCTATAGTGCTTTTTTAACTTGCGTGCCAGGCGTTACAATCATCTCAATGGCTTCTTTCATGTTAATTTTAATCTCTTCCTGCCTACAAGTTATGCTGATGAGAATTTTCTCAGCATTTCCTTGCAATAACACACTTTCAGGGTGCGAATGATGCCCAAATCCAATGGCTGAAGCACTGCTGTGCAATTGGGTGGGAAGAATTCAACGTGACCATTATCTAAATGTGAAGCACGTTGTGGAGAGCACAGTTATCAATCAGGGCCAATCATCCTTTTCTTTTCATATTGTGAGGTTTCTGAACCTTTTGAGACCAAACACCCAACAGGAATGACATGCTGAAGTGCGTCACGGCGCGTATTGCAGCGCCTGTGGAAGATTGTTTCTCCGTTGCTGGGGCAGGGCAATAGGAGGTTCCCGCAATGCAGTAAAGCGCCACAGAAGCAAATCATAAAAGATCGGGTCGCACAAAGTCCCTGTCTTGCACCCCAAAACACAAGGCTTAGTCTCAGTACTTTAGCAAAACCAGCTTTATTCAGCTTGAAACGGGAACGGCACAGTTATTTATTGTAGCGATCTGCCACTACTGCTATACATAGACAAAGCAGTCAGGCAGGGCGCTAAGTCAGTGGTCATGTAATACTGTTATCTGCAATTTACAATATACGTGCTCATAACTTTGCATCAGCCATCGAGATCTTTTTTGTTTACTTTGGTGGAGAGGCACAGCAAGCTGTGAGCCTGTTATTGCCCCATACAGACACGGAGATAGCACCGGGACCCTCTTCGGCATGCTGTCTAGTTGGGGAGGACCCAAGAGTTTAGACCCCACATTTTCTTGAATGAGTGCCACATTAATAGGAATGTTTCTTGAAGGAGCGTCATTGGGAAAAAGATAAAAACAGCTTTTCAACGTCTTCAGTGCAGCAGTTCACATACATTTGCAACCCGTGATTTTTCTACTTTTTGCTTGGTCTTTCAAGAAAGTTGACAGTGTTGATGGCGAAATTCAGAATTCACTGGCAACATCTTTTTCTTTATGCCACAACCGAGAGCTGCAAAAAATAAGTTTTTTTTTTCTAATATGAACTGTTATCGTTTTTTCGTGTCCTCCGTTTCTATAGGAGGGTGACAATGAGTTAAATTTCAATGGATTTTTTTCAAATGTTGACGAGCAATAAGCAAAAAGTATTACTGAAAACCACAGAAAACAAAAACAGCAAAAAAAACAGTACGAGGAAAGTTCGATTAAAAGAACATTTTTACCCAAAGTTTCTGTTTGGGGATTGTTGTGCACACTGAGCTGCGGCCACAGAACTAGTTGCTTGAGATGATTTATTCAGGTATTTCAAAGTCTTTTTGGGGACTTCGTTGTAATGGAAGTATCTGCTGAATGTACTTCATATAACAAGATTTCTATAGACTCAGTCATATGGGGAGCTGTCGGACCATAAAATACTTTGTTGTAATGAAAATTTTGTTGTAAAGATATTTGTTGTAATGGAATTTTACCTGTAAATATTTTCAAAACATACCAGATGCCTAAACGTGAACCTACTCAAAAATAAAACCTTATCACCTTCACATTTAAGGAGAAGTGCATGTGTAAAGATCTGCATGATTGCTAGTGGCAGATCCAAGGGTTGATCCTTTCATCAGAAACCCAGTGGGTGGCATTATTATGGTCTGTCACGCATATGGCCATGGGATCACCTCAAGGGTTTACAGATAAGTGATACCAACCCAAAACAATAGGAGGGGCTTTTCTAACTTCCTTTCTCTTCCCCGCCCAAAAAGAATAGCCCCGGGGCGAAAACCCCACAGGGGGCCAATTCACCCCCTTTTGGTGGGACGCTAAAAAAGAGGG
>NW_024382277.1:0-25000 GCF_016835505.1 Polypterus senegalus
TGACACTCACGGATACCAAACAATTCATAAATACAAGGGGGATGCAAAAAAAGAAAACGGGCAAGTGTCACAAATTAGTGACTAAGGAGAACACTGGGACAACTTTGACAAGGATGCAGGGTTTATCGTTGTAAAAATACAGAAATACGGTGGCAGCATTCATCAGATGTGCACATGAAAGCCGAGCCGTCCAAACACATCCCTGCCCTCTCTGCAGTAGGCATCTCGCCATCTCGAATAGACAGAGGGGGCTCTGAAGGGTAAAGGTTAGACCCTCGGGCTCAGAAGGACTACACAAGACGACCTGCGAGGTCCTAATGCATCCTGGTCATTTAACTACGATCCCCCAAACGGCACCAACACAGGGGGCACGACAGTGCAGGGGTCTGTAGGGAGGCCCAAGTCCAATGTCTGTGCCCACGCTGAAATGCCAGCTCTTCAATGTGATCATGCCTGTAACGTCTCGCGTTCTCAAATACCACCCTCAGCCGCAGGCAGCATCTTTGTACAAAAACAAACGAGTCTTCTGTATGATAGAAGGTGCCCAGGACCACATGTGAACTTCCTTTGATGATTTTCTAGTCGTCTACAGACAGCGATTCACGTCTGGGCATCAACACTGAATAAGGTCAATAAGCGCAGTCCGACAGATGAGATGGCGTTGAGGAGAGATGAGGGTGCCAAAGACAGAGCTGGCAGGCAAGAGGAGAAGAGGACATGACGGTGACGACGAGGACAGGAAGAAGATGATCCACTGTGGCGACCCCTAACGGGAGCAGCCGAAAGAAGAACAAGACGACGACGACGACGCTGCCATCTTTTTGAGTTGAAACGGCACCCATGGGGCAGAAACAAAGGAAGACGAGCAGTGAGGTGAAGTGCCCAGCCGCCTCCTTTTAAATGGCTGAACCGCACAACAATCGTTTAAAGGACGCTCTTCTCCATTCTAAAAGCCGACGTCATTTTGCGACGTGTGCTCAATGTCCAGACGTGGATCAGTGCCCGATGTCACTTAAACATGGGACTGATTTCTGTGCTGGACCCCCAGTTCTACTTCATTTCCACTCTAAAACGCAGCAGCAGGTTTTGTCATTTTTTATTTTTTTGAATTGTTCAAGTTGCTTCACTTTAGAGCACAGCGTCATATGAAACGTTAAGATTTACTGGACTTTGACTGTGAAGAACTAACAAATACCAAGCTTACCCAGTTACACACAAGTTCAATTCTGCCTCTCCCACCCCACCATGCCCAGCAATGCAAAGTAATGAGCAACCAAACAACTACTGACCACTCCATCCTGGTACAGCTTTGTCATCCATCCTTTCTTGAAGTTTAGCAGGTCGGGCTGTAAAAGAGACAAAGAGTCTTGTGATAAAGAGCAACACGTCCTGCCCTGCCCTGCCCTGCCCTGGCAGAAGACAATGCCCATCGCAGATCTGAACAGCGTCCGCGTGTAAAACAGAGGCAGCGACCCGCCGCTAAGACCGTGCAGGCCCAGAGGCTCCAAACCTGACCGACGGTCCCTCGGCCTCCACCCTGTTCAGGATTCTTGTACTAATTTGGCGCCTCTGCCCGCTTACTCACATCCAAGGGAGTGAGAACTAAAAAGAAATGTTTTATCAAGTTAGTAGAGAGCGCCCACAGCTCACACAGGGGACGAGACCACCTACCTTGTTCCCATTCAGCTTCATCGCCAGTGTCTGTGTGTGCTCACGTCCCCCCGTAAACGTCGAGCCCCAAAGCCGCCTGTTAAATCTATTAATAACTGGGAGAACACCAGCAGCTGTGGGTCACGTGCTGCTCCGCATAGCCCACCAGCACAGAGGGTGGTCATGGCAGCTTTTCCAAAGGGCCAGTAACACGTTTTTTATTTTGGACAGTGGTATCTGACACGCCACCCCACAAGCAATGCAAGTCCGTAATGACACCAGAGAACGCAACGAGGAGCTGAAAAGATGGAATCTGCACGAAGGGCGCGTGACCGAGAACGTCACAAGTGCAAAGAAAGGCCCGACATGACACCTGCGGCTCGATCTGGACAGATGCCCACTGACCACCAAGAGCTCTCCTTCACGAGTTTCTGGTGTGCAAAAGAGCCAACAAGATACGCGCCAACACAAGACTCACTTCTTACACTCCTTCTAGGAACTAGAAGTCAAGTGGACAAAAATGTCACCAGTGCTTCACAGTGACAATAACTGCAAGCCTCGGACAGCAGAAATGAATCAAAGGTCAGACTAAGCAACACTCCTGGGCTCCGAGGATATCAGAAAATGGTAAAGAAAGAGAGAGAGAAAGAGAGAAAGAAAGAAAGAAAGAGAGAGAGAGAAAGAGAGAAAGAAAGAGGCAAGGCTGAACTAAAAAAAAAATAAAGCAGACAGTGGGTGGAAGAGAGGAACAGAAGAACAAAAGAAAGACCTTTTAGGGTTAGAGGAGAGTGTTGGGGGTTTAGCAGGCACTCAGGCAGATGTCACAAATTAGTGACAAAGGACAATGCTGGGCCAACTTTGACAAGGATGCAAGTTTATCAATGACATGCACTGTATTTATAAAAGCTTTCTATTTCTGAAGGAGCCAAGTCACCAACGTGTCGATGCCAAGCTCACTGGGCCAATCAGCACACCGTTGGGCACATTCTGTGACAAGAAAGAGAGAAGGGGCGAGAGGGAGACAAAGCACAGTGACGACACTCCACTAGCCACCTACCAAACTCAATGACGCTCACGGATATCAAACAATTCAGAAATACACGGGGGACACAAAAACAGACAAATGTCACAAATTAGTGACAAAGGACAATGCTGGGCCAACTTTGACAAGGACGCAGGGTTTATCAATATAAAAATAAATAAATAATACGGTGGCAGCACTCATCAGATGTGCACATGAAAGCCGAGCCGTCCAAACACATCCCTGCCCTCTCGAATAGACAGAGGGGGCTCTGAAGGGTAAAGGTTAGACCCTCGGGCACAGGAGGACAACACAAGACGAGGTCCTAATGCATCCTGGTCATTTAACTACGATCCCCCAAACGGCACCAACACAGGGGGCACGACTGGACTTGGCCTGCGATACGCGTAGAAGGGTTTGGGCCTCTCGGCCTGCCACGGGGCAGCAGGGTGGTCTGCTTTGCTCCACTTGGCATGTCGCCACCAGCCCGCCATTTATTTCATCTGCACATTTTCAAAGAGCAGTGCAGCCCAAATGGATTTACAAACCGCAGACGTACAGAGTTACTGTGGCACAGTCAGCGTCTGACGTGAACACACGCGTGTGCCATGGAGAAATGGGCAGGAAGGAGAGGAAAACAAAAGAACGCCAGCCAGGTAGGATCTCAAGGTCTGCTGGCTTTTGCCCCACAAACAGCTTCACATGCAGTCAGTCATTTCCCCCCCTAACTCAACTTATTTAATTAGGTGGGCTTTTCTTCCTTTTTCTTGAATAGCAGCGTGAACTGCACATTTTAAAGATCTTCACACGGATTTCTGCTTTAGCTTTTAACGCTTGACGCTCTCTTGTTGTTTTCCTATTCGTTGTTCTGCCACGTCACATGACCTTTTCAGTCGCCAGTAGTGTGCCACACTAGTCTGAAGTTGGCCAGAGCAGGTTTGACGGGCTCTGTGCCCATGAGAGATGCCAACCAGCGTGCGCTCAGCCAGATGCCCAATGCAAACAGCACAGCGCGGAGTTTGAGTGAGGAACGCGTGTGTTGGACCCTGCGAACAGAACAGAACAGAGTCGTCTCCTCCTCCGCCGTCTGCCAGCCTGGGTTTTATGTGCCAAGACAGTATAAATAATAAACGGCTAAGACTGTGGCTGAACTCGCCTCACCAGTACGGCCACTTGTCTGTCAGAAGAAGAGGTAAACCTGCAGTACTTTGTGCTGGACAGTCGTCACATTTGACACGGCCTGCGAATTCCAGCAGCTGTCCAGTCTGACATCCCAGCCAAGGTGAACTTGCGTAATGCGACTTCGGCTTTAACTCATAAGGCTGACAATTAGCAGCGAGGGGAACACACAGCTGGGCAACTCCTTCAGCGTCAGAACCCCTCAAGTGTCAAATGAAAACACGATATCTGAAACACCAGGATAAAAAGGAAGCCTTAAGTGACCCCCAGTACCAAACTAACACGCAGTACGCTGCACAATTACATTACAATGGATTTGTGTGTAGCCCAAAAGTGGTGCCGCAGTGGGCTTTAACAGGCCCTGCCGTTTGACAGACCCCCAGCTTTGACTCTCCAAGACGACAAGAAAAACCCCCGTAAGGAAAAAAAACTAGAAAGGCGGTTCAAAGAGAGACCCTTTACCTGGCAGTGGGGGGTCAAAACACCACAATACACAGCAGGACAAAACTCCAGGCATCCTCACCACAATACAAGAGAACAATACAAATATTACACGTGCAGAGCAGAACTCAATAGCAGACGATATCCCATAATAGGATTCGGGTTTGTTCAGAGCTCTGGAGATCAGCGCTGGGCCAGCCAATCCAATGAAAAGACCCCTCTACCCGGCGATTCCTGCGATCCTCCCTTCTACCCGACATTCCAAACTTGACACCTTCTAATGCCACACCATACCAGCTTACCTCACGGACCCCAAAAACATACAAACTGGCAAACAGCAGCCTGCTTAATTCAGCCCAGCGCCCAATTAAACACAGAGCTTGGTTAGCCACATGTGGCACCCAGGGCTGGGCTTGAGGACCACTGGTCTACAGGCTCCAAAAGGATAAACAGCCAGCCCCCCAGTACTAAATCAGGACAAAGGTCGTTCATAACATCTACATATGATTAATGTCACTACCACCGTCACCAAGACAAGCACAGCTACAGTTAGATAAGGTGCCACACAAGAGGTTGGGCATCAAACTAAGAGAAGTGGCAGTTCAGGGTGTGCTGTGTGGATGGGTGCAGAATTGGCTCTGACACAGGAAGGGTGAGGGTGTGAGGAACCTCATCAGAATTAAGAGTGGTGACCAGCAGGGGGCAGTGCAGGGGCCGCTGCCATTTTTAATATCTGTAAATGATTTAGATAGGAACATAAAGAACAAGCTGGTGAAGTTGGCAGATGATACCAAGATAGGTGGATTGGCAGATCATCTGGAATCCGTTATATCATCACAGAAGGACTTGGTCAGCAGACAGGCGCGGGCAGATGACATTTAATGTCAGGAAGTGTAAAGAGTGACACACAGGAAGTCAAAATGTGAATACACAATGGGGGTCTGAAAATCGAGAGACCACCTTATGAGGAGGAGTTAGGAGTCGTAGTGGTCGACGTCCAGACAGCGTTCAGAAGCCATGAAGAAGGCTAACAGGTTATATGGCGCCTTGACGTGTGGAGTACAAGTCACAGGAGGTGACACTCGGGCTTTGTAACACACTGGTGAGGCCTCATCTGGACTCCTGTGGTCAGTTTGGGTCTCCATAAAGACACAGCAGCACTAGAGAGGGTCCAGAGAAGAGCGACGAGGCTGATTATGGGGGGCTACAGGGGGTGAGTTAGGAGGAAAGATTCAAAGAGCTGAGCCTGAAGGAGATGAAGAGGAGACCTGACTGAAGTGTATAAAATGATGAAGGGCATCAGTCCAGTGGATCAGACGGTGACTTTAAAACGAGCTCATCGAGAACACGCGGGGGGACACAGCTGGACACTTGTGAAGGGTGACTGTCACACAAACATCAGGAAGGTCTTCTTTACACAGAGAGCCACAGACACTTGGAATGAGCGACCAGGTAGTGTGGTGGGCAGGAGGACTTGAGGGGCTTTCAGAAGAATGAAGTAGACAGGACTGGTGGGCTTTGGTGGGCTGAATGGCCTGTCCTCGTCCAGAGTGTTCTCATGTAGTTGTGTGCACCTTTACTGTGGTGATTTTTTATTTTTAATTGCTGCATTTTCATGCCAGCGCATACTTCTATTGTTTAAAGGCGCTAATGCAGACAATAGACAACAGAAATCAGGAAATAATCATCAGCTCACATGCCAGCCTTTGCTGTTAAAGGTTTCAAGGCGAGTGCCACCTCTGAATGAGTTCCTACAGTAACAATAAGAAGAGATCTCTATTACAAATACTTCAACTACGGCTTCACATCTGGCAAAGTGGGCAACTAGGTGGCACTCCTGTCCCACAGCTCCCACCCTTGCTGAGTACCACCTGTGTCAACTTTGAACCCCCCCCATATGTCTATATGGCTTTTTTCCCCTCCAGGTACTTCAAATATTCCCCATCAGTCAATTGTAAGTAAAGTGACTATGGGTGGGCATGAGTGTACCTTGCCTGGCATTTCATCCAGAGATGCTGATTTGACTTCAAGTTCAACACATACATTGTGAGATTGTGACAGCAGATCATTTGTCACTTATGACACCCCCAGCACAAGTGCCAGCTGACAGAGGCCGGACCCCAGCTGCTCCCTGCGGCTCAGCTTACCGTTATCGAGGACTCCGTGGTTCTCCTGTCTAGCGATTTGGCCCGTCTGCACGGACTGACGGGTAAAGAAGAAGCTTCTGGAACGGACCCTCCTTTTGAAGCTTCCAGGGTACAGTCCTGAACAAAGGACAAAAAAGAACAACTTTCAGCAGCACACATCAAAGTAAAACTCAGAGAACATAAAAGTCACACCGCATGGCACGTACTTGGAATTAATCAACGAGTACAAATGTACATCAAAGTTCAGAATGAAACTGTCGCTGTCTTAATATTTAAGTGGAATAAATAAGAAATGAAGCCAGTTAATTGCATGAGAAAGTGGCGGAGCTCGAGTCACAACACCAAGAGGACCAAAGACGACAAACAAGGGAACTTCTATTGTGAGCCTCATAGTGGAGGGGAAGACAGAAGACCGCCCGTCCGTCAGTCCGTCAGCCCGTCCAGCACCGACTCCAGGCGACTGACTGGCCCTTACTGCAGCTTTTCAGTCTCCCATCATGAAGAGGAGGTTTTCAGATTGTGCCAAGGGCACCGGTGGGTCGTTCACCCCGACGCAGATCTAGATCAGTGTGCCACCCGGTCACACCTTTAACTCAAGGTAACACCTTCCACCCCGAGGGGCTCTATACCTGCTTCAGAGGGATGGCGCGTCGTGCACTGCGGCCCAGCCGTGTGGAGCCAACAGACGTCCCTTGAGGTTCTGAGATACTGCTTTCGGCAATGGCGGCTGAGCTGGTCTCCATGTTCTCGGCATTCTCCACATCCAGCGTCTCAAATTTCTCAATCACCTGAGACCTCCTTAGTGGGGAAAAAGACGGCAGAATGAGTGCGAATCACCACTTTGCACAAAACCAATGAGCACTTGTACAGACAGACAGACAGATACTGGCAGTCACTCCGCACTCCCACACTCCCACAATGCATCAGCAACGCGCCCTTTAAAAGGGCTCACACACATCCTGTGGTCTAGTGGGCACTGGAGTGCTTTACACAAGGGGTGAGAAACACTAGGGCAGGAAAGTCAAATGGCGGGCACACCGACACCACAGAGGCTACGTTATTTCTGGACGCTGCACATTTCCAAGGAGACAGAAGGAAAAGGCGATCAAAAATATGAAAGGTCAAGTGAAATCATGGCGCGATGCCACAGTGAACTTCATTTTCTTCAGCCCTCTGCCCCTGACCTCAAGTGGGCCTACAGTGCGTTCCTTCTTACTGGCAGCACTGACGACGCCCACAGATCTCCCATACTGGACACGTGGCGTGACGGTGCCAAACGTGACGCGTTCAAATGGCGGGCAGCTTCAGCATTTGACGTGCAGGCCTCGCCCCGATACCTTCACAGAAACATTCAGCATACGAGTGATTTGTGTGTCTTCACGGGCTGTAACACAATTTAAACACTGGGACTGTGAGTGGGTGGGGCAGAGGGCACCATTCAAACAGCTGATGGATGGCACGTCACCCCAGTGGACCTCTCCGGTGACTCCACCGTCACAATTCTTACAGAGGGCAGCAATCCCGTTTAACTGTGTATAGCGCCCCCCCACTTCAGGGTGCTATAATGCGTTCTCGGGTACAACGCGATTACCACTTACTGATTTCAAATTGTGGGGTCTTCACTATTGTGGTCACAGCTCTCGTCTCTGGCCAGGTGACGGGGCTTGTAAGGGCCACACTCCAGTGAATTGTGAAATGTTTGTAATGTTTTCCATCCAACCCGCTATATCCGGACTACAGGGTCATGGGGGTCTGCTGGAGCCAATCCCAGCCAACACAGGGCACAAGGCAGGAAACAACCCCCGGGCAGGGCGCCAGCCCACCCACCGCAGGGCACACACACACACACACGGGACAATTTAGGACCGCCAGTGCACCTAACCTGCAAGTCTTTGGACTGTGCGATTGTTTTACATGAAGGACAGAGAGACTCGGATCTCTGCATTGGAGAAACTCAAAGTGGCTCTTTTTGAAGGGTACCAGCTTAACATGCATCACAGCCCTGTGGTGGGCACATGAGAAGGCCACAGCCTCCTTCTAAGTATCACGAGGATCTCTATGGCCGTTCTGACCAGTCTCTACTCGGCCTGGCCATCATCTAGTCTCCGTCTTGGTGGCATTTTATGAACATGTCACTCAATTCCTACTCCATTCTCGCTCTGACCTCACGTAAGACTTAAGCCTCCATGCTAAGTGTTTGTACTTCTTTAGGTTGTGGAATTCTGGGACGGCCTTGCCTTCTTCTTCTTCTTCTTCTTCTGGTTGCTCCCATTAGGGGTCTTCACAGCAGATCATCTTCTCCATCTCTTTCTGTCACACCCAGCACATCCATAAACCTTCTCTTAGGCCTTAATCTTCTCCTCTTACCCATCAGCTCTATCCTTAGCAGCCTTCACCCAGTATACCCGTCATCTCTCCTCTGCACAGGTCCAAACCAACGCCATCTCGCCTCTCTTTGTCACCAAACTGTCCAGCCTGAGCTGACCCTCTGATGTCCTCGTCACGCCCAATGGAAATCTTAGCATCTTTAACTCTGCCACCGTCTCCAACCCATATAACATACTGTAGCTGGTGTCACTGCTGCCCTGTAGACCTTCCCTGTCTGTCACTCTTGCTGATCCCCGTCTGTCACCCTCTTCCACACTCCCCATTCCTCTGTACTGCTGATCCCAAACTCAAATGTGACATGGAACTTTCCTAAAAGTCCTCCGTCACTAATGGACGGATGGCCAGCGTTGACTGACCAGTCACCTGGCTCTTGTCATTTTCGCCCACTGTCACTGTGGTACCTGCAGTGTCACTTCTTTCAGTCTCCTTGCATGTCATTCTAATGTGCCCACCACAGCCCTGAGTTCAAACTCTTCTGTGGAGTCCTGGTGGTCTCCCCGTCTGCCCAGGTGTCCATTTTCCTCGTATATCGTTAAGGCACGCGGGCTACGAGGGCCAGCGAGTCCACAACAACAAGCGCGAGTGTCCAGATGATGAGCGCCGTCACCTCTGTTAGTTAACGGGCCGCTCCTCTTGTCTAAAATGGAGGCTCCAAACTCCTCGTGCTTGACATTTCACGCCTTCACCTTCTAAAGTACATCAGCGGTACTGAAACTTCGAGGCACCCCGGTGCTTGCACTGCACCACCTTCCACAGGGAGCTCATGTGCCACAACCAGAATGGCAGAACAGTCGAGGAGATCAAAGGGGTGGGCACCGCGGTTTACCGATTTAAAAATGAAACCACTTTATCAGGACGTGAGAGGCCGGACGGCTGCTCCTCTTTGAATCGGCGTAGGCGGTTTGTTGATAGAAGCTGCATTTTCCAAAATGGCTGTAACGTCAGTGGGTACTTTAATAACGACCCCTGAACGGGCAGACAGACTCAAAATGTGTGAATTACCTTTAAATTCTACAGCCAGACAGACATACGCACGCACACGTAGACAAACACACAAACTGAAAACGAACGTCTAATTCATTAGCGAAGGCTGCCCTTCCCATCACTGACTGCTAAATCGGGACATCACAAGGGTCTTTAAAGAATTCTGGGTCTGTCCGAGAGCCCCCTGCCTACAGTACGGGTGAAGCAGCGCTAGATGGCACAGCACAAAGGTGGAGAACAAAAGTGATCCATGCAGTGCAATGAGACAAAGAGCAGCGAATCCTCATCAAATCAAGTGACAACAATGAATCAGAAGAAGAAAAGGCAGCCATACGGCTTCATTCAGCAGCAGAACATCGCCAGGTCAGCATGGGCACAGATTGGAGGTGAAATGGAAGCAAGCAGGCGGAGCGAGTCGGGCAGCAACATGGCAGGAGAAGGCAGAGCGGGAGAGTGGCAAGTCCTGGAGAGACAAAACAGAAGAGAGAGAGAGAGGACTGAAGGGGGTGACAGATGGCTCTGGCAACACACCAATGAAATGGTGGCATGATGTGCCCACAAACTACTAGACCATTATCATCATCTTCGCACGAAGCTAAGTGTCACCAGGGAGGCATGCCAAGTCTACATGGATGACACGACCGTCCAGCACCAACTCCTGCTGAGCCCTGGTTAGGCTGACCAGGCAGTTACCCAACTAGAATACTTTGCCATCACATGACATACAAAATGAATGGGTGCCAGTCTGCTATTACTATGGCACAGATCACCAGGATTAGTCTCAAGGCAACTGACAAGCTAAATAAAGGAAATGAATGGCTGCTGGGTGACGTTTAAGGACGGCCACTCTGGTGACAGTGACCTTTCACTGTTACTTTTCAGAAACCATTCCAAAATAAAGAAGTGCCACACATACGCCAAGTGAAAGGCAGTTTCTCCAAATGAAGCCCTGCTTGGAATGTTCCTCCGAGATTGAATCCACTGCTGTGCTGTTCCTTTACGATGACACGAATGCAAAGGACTCATGCAGCCCAGCCCTGCCCAGCCCTGCCCAGCGTTACGTGGCACAAGCACCGGCTCTCAAGGGCTCTTACCTTCTCTCTTGGCCAAAGAGACGAACCACTTCCTCCCGGCCAGGGCTGCGTGCCCGTGTTCTTTGCTCCAGCCGCTTCCTCTCCACCTGGAAGGCATCCCGATTGCTGATCCTTTTGGCTTTTGGGATGTCGGCAAGGGTGGCATATTCCCTTGTATTCCGGCTTGACTGGCATGCTCCTGCCTTTTCAATTTGGGTCCCCCCGCCACCAGCCCCCCGGCTCTCCCAGCTTGCTCCACTAGTCTGTGTGGCGCTGCTTGCCTCAGAGTCCAGGGAGCTTTGGGATGAGCTGATGGCTGAAGACCCATTGGAGTGGAAGGGACCTGGGGAAAGGAAAGGGTCGCTGTACTCCGGAGAGCGGCAGGGGTTCGGGGATTCTGCATCGGGGTAACTGTACCTGCTGGGGGAGGCGTATTGGAGGTGCTGTGGGGGCTGTGGCAGCGTTTCTTCGGGCGTTTTAGCCTCGGGTTTGGTCTTCTCTAAAGAAAAGTATCCACTTTCTACACGGGCCTTCCTGCCGCCATCCACGTGCTCAGTGCTCCCAGACTCCGACTCTGAAAAAGGGACAGAAGAACAAAAGTGTAAGAGCAGCGGAGGTGTGTGTGAGTGTGTTCTGGGAAATGGACGCCACTTGTGCGACTACCACAGTGAAACCACAAGACGACACTCAGCAGGTCAGCTCATCCAACTTGAGGGACACGACACCCCTGCCACGCCATCCATGATGGGGGCTCGGCTTTCACTTCACATACACATGACATCCACCATTAGGGTTAGGGTGAGGGTTAGGGTTAGGGTGAATTTCCCCTTGGGATTAATAAAGGATCCATCTATCATTACGACTGGCTGGAGATACAAGAACTCAGGAGGCCGAAGGTAAAGGAAGCTCTGCAGCCCTCGGTGTGTCACCTGCTTATTCTGGGGTGCGTTACAAAGAGGGATGGCCTGAAATGACAAAAACTTACAATGAAGACAACATTCCTAAACGCTGGCTTCCCAGGCTCTCCGACACCCTCGACAGGACAGCCCTGCCTGGGATTATCCATTGGAGCTGCTGGCAAATTGCGCTTTGAGCCAACTAAGGGCAGATGTGGCGCTCAACGAGTGTACTCTGCTCCAGCATGCTGGCCAGTTGCAGCGGTTTAAGGGTCAAGACAGACGGACAGAGAGGGAGACGGGGTCAGAATGACAGATATTAGTTCACTCTTGGGGACAAAGACGACTTTACAGAAGCTCAAGAAGAACAAAACTATTCTAACAACCCCCCGCCCACCAGACGCGCACAAGACCTCCTGGCGCAGCGGACGATAAGAGCGCCGTGGTGCCAAAGGCGTACGATCGAAGGCGTCTTCAACACTGAAATACATCTTGTTGAGTACAACGGGACACATGCTGACGGACGTGCGCGTTAACAAGTCCCCAGAGCGTCTGCAGGGTCAGAATGATCCGTCACTACACTGCTGCTAACGGAGAATCACCGAGGGGACCTTGAACGTTAAGTGGGACGACGTACCTCGACTCCTTAAGCACGTAACGCAGACAGACTCTGACAGCCGTTATTTACACGATTGTCTGGATTACAAACTTTAGTCAAATTGTAACGTTCATTCTCACAGGACGGATCGTTACAAGCGTCAGGAATGGAATACTGAAGGCGGCTTTCTGCCGCACACCGTGACTTGCTAGGAGCGCTGATAGCGAATGAGAAGTCCACACACGGTGGGGCGGCCGCCGCGTGAAAGAAAAGCTACGAAGGGTTAAAGCGCGGACAAAGCCGTTTTGCTCGAAGGCCGTTCTGCACACAGGCGTCTGTCATAAGACAGGGTGCAGCAAGCTGAGCGAGGACAACTTCCTCTTTAGGATCACATGACCGCCCATCTGACGCGCACACCAAACACAAACAGAGGCGTAATAAAACGAACCGCTTCGGTAAACGATATTATGTAAGGGGGAGAGAGGAAAATATAAAAAAGGGAACTCGTGAATCGGGGGACTCGCCGGTGCCACCTCACGAAAGTCAGAAACCCACCCCACTTCAAACACAGGCTGTGACAAACCCGAGGCCACCTCAGTAACGATCAAGCAGAATTCAAACGTCATCAGGAAAACGATAAACCTGGAGGATGAATTAATAAGAAGTAATAAACGGGAGAAAAACACGGACTACAATATCTCGTATGGTTAGTAGGTTTGTAGGGCAGGGACGTCCAGGGAGCGTGACATTCTTAGCATTGTGTCACCACCTCCCTAGTGGCGTGACTAGTGATTAATCGATGATCCTACGACGGTGAACGACTTGTATAGGACGTTTTATCGAAGGCCCCGTCTGTTCTCGTGCCACTCAAAGAATGGTCCTGGGCCGGGTACCAACCGTCACAATGGACCCGTGAAGAGGTGGACCGGACCATAAATGAGTGACGTGTAAGGACCTGCACATCATGTTTGTATCCAAACCACACATGCGGAGTGGCAGCGCCAAGGCTCACCAGACTCTTCAGGTTAAGGTGGAACACACAGCAAGTCTGTCGATCCCACTTGCGGTCCTGGATGTCTTCAAGACCACCGCCATTCCCCTCCTTCGATCAGGGACACAACTGTGACACAACTGTGACACATGAGGTTCCCATTAGCAGCAGTGAGCTGAATGTGTCAGTCCCGTCTATTGTTGTCCTGGTCAACCAGCCTGATGCACCAAACTACCTGACCACCTCCCAGACCACACGCACGCTGAATTTACACACCCAACCCGCTATACCCCAACTACAGGGTCACGGGGGGTCTGCTGGAGCCAATCCCAGCCAATCCCAGGGCACAAGGCAGGAAACAAACCCTGGACAGGGCGCCAGCCCACTGCAGGGCACACACACCAGGCACAATAGAAGATCGCCAAGTCACCTGACCTGCACGTCTTTGGACGGTGGGAGGAAACCCAGGCAGACACGGGCAGAGAACCCTTGAGGGTCTCCTAACTGCGAGGCAGCAGCGCTACCCACTGTGCCCCGTGCCACCAATTTACACATCAAATCACCCGGTTTCATTTTTTACTAAAGAAATTAAATTTAATGAGATAAAAATCTGAAAAGTATTGAAAACAGCGATTTAAAGAGGGCCCATTGTTGAACAGTCGACTAGATTACTGGGACGCACTCCTCTCAGGACCACCCAGTGTCCTGAGTGCAGGATGGAGCTGCCAGAATCTTAACTAGGAAAAGAAAACCCGAGCACATCATGCCAGTCTGAGCGTCACTACACTGGTGACCTGTGCCATTTAGAATTGACCTGAAAACATGGCTGGTGGTCTACCAAGCCTTCAATCATCTGCTCCATCCATCCTGTATCTCCCAACGCCTCTCACCTTGCACTCCAAATCGGACCCTCCGATCTTCACATGAGGGTCTGCTTATGACTCCAAGCGGCGGCGAGGTGGACGACCTTCTGCTGTGATGCGCCTCAAATCGCCAGGCTGATACGGTGGAGCACTTTAAGGACTGCCAACAACCCGCCTTCTTAGAACTTCATTAGCGTAGCCCCAATATTCTGTCTGGGCGTTGGTATCCTGGCTCCGCACTCCGCACTCCCCCTACTTCTCTGCTGTTCTTTTTCCGGTTTTCTGCGTTCCCCCCCCCATCATTTCAGCCCCTCCATTGATGGACTGAAGGCCAGAGGTCCACATGACCATCATCATCATCATCATCTTACTCTTCACCATGAAGCCTAAAAAGCACGAGGACTGGCTGAGATCATTGATGTGAGGTTCAATGCCCAGTGGGCACTGGGTGGTCTCGGACCCCCGGCAGATTTTGTTTTTTTTCTGTCCTCCTGGCCATCGGTCTTTACTTTATTCTTCGTTACTTAGCATTGCCTAATCTTATTTTGAGGAGATTTCTCTTTCTTCATCTTGTAAAGCACTTTAAGCTCCCGCGTTTGCATGAAAACGTGTTACAGAGGTCGACGTGGTTATCGAGGAGGGTCTCATCGCTCACTCTTCATCATCGTTGTGAATGTTTTACTGCACATCTCGTGTCCGCTAACCTAAACCGTAAAGCTGGATGTGCGTTTGTCCAGTTTGCAGATTCACACCGATGATGCCATCTCTGCCACATTTGACACCGGGAGAGATCAAAGGTGACGTTTCCTTCGTGAAAACACAAATAATCAGTTTTATCATTTTGGTGTCAAGCTGCCCGTACAAACATCGTCCATCTTTAAAACTTGGCGGGTTTCAGGTGACTCAGCCAAGCGGCTGTTCTTCATGTGGTGCTTCAAGTGTGCAGATGTGGGCGATGGGACACAAGACGTTTACAAGGCCATCGTCATCATCGTCATCACAGGACAAAACTTCCTGTGCCAATATACTGTGACTTGATATTTTCAGAGACCACAGAGAGTGTGGAGGTCTGTCACGAAGGTCACCGCAGAACGAGGCCCAGGCCATCCTCTTTAACTCTTTGAGGACTGAATATTTTTTCCAAACAATGTTGGGTTCCCACAGAAATCGACATAAAACGCCTGTGGCTGCCAGTTTGCCAAGAAGGGTGCGTGTGGCACGTGTGCTGCCAGACTGTCTTCACATGGCAGGGACAAGAGCAGCAGCGCATCACAATTTGGTGTCTACCTCTCATCAGTGCTAAGTGGCAGTCCTCCCTGGGGAACGGCGTCGACACCACGACTAGCTGGGGGCCGATCAGCTGAAGCTGGAACCTCACATTCGTTTTCGATCGCCGACAAGTCGTAGATAGTCCAGCTCAGAGACGATATGCAAGACGTCGTCCACAGAGTATTTTGCTTTTCACGTTTGCTTTGATCTCTCTCCAGATGTCACCTCCATTTTTAACGTTGTGGTCGTCTCGTTACTCACGTGAGTGCAGGGAATCTCGGTCAAACCAACGAATCTAAGTTTCCTTCTATTAACGAGAGTCAAACGTAACGGCAGGTTTTGTCACAGTTTACAGCCGATTACCATTTTGACAAAAGTTGACATCAGCCCTGAAAGAGTCAAGCGAAGGGCCAGCCAGCCAGTCAGTCTCTCCAACAGACCAGTAGGGTCAACACCTTTAATAAATCGAGGAGAACGAGAGAGCAAGCGGTACAACGTGGCACTCGCCGAGCCGAGCCGAGTGTAAATCCTGACTGACGACTGCTTAAAATGTCAACTGTAGATAAGCAGGAGCAAAGCCGAGGACGGTCAGACTTTCAGTTCACTTTGCCAGGCGAGACGCTGGCTGATGACGACCTGAATCTCCACCATTACTGCCCTGATGTACAGGAGGGTCCCGTCCCGCTTGGCAATTGTTCTCTCCGTTGTATCCCATTTTTGAAATCCTTCAACCCTGATAATTCAACTAAATTACTCAGACATGAAGACAGAGAGAGTGCACAGGACTGAAGTGCCCGCCATCCACCAAGGTGGGCAGCCCCAGTCCTCTGGGCACAGAACAGAGCACAGGGTACCCACAAAGCCCTGCAGTGCAACACACACATCAGACTCTCCATGCGGACTTCTGGTGCCGAACCCGGAGGAGCGAAGCAAACCTGGAATAACATGGAGGGCAAAGGAAAGGAGAACTGGAATGGCAGCTCCAGCAACGTGCCAACTCAACACAAACACAACTCGATAAGCTGGTAGGGCACACGACTGCAGGCCCTGAATATTCCACTCACTCGCCTCCATCCATCCCACCCACCCAATGTATGGCCTAAGCCCCCCCGCTGTGACTGACCGAGTTTCTAACGGCATAGAGGCCTGCTAAAGGCACACAAGCTAAGGTGCAGGCGGGTGACGAGTGCCCCTCCACAGTCACTTCCTGCCCGGCTCCCCGCTCAGCCTGTGAAGGTGGCAGAGTAGACTGAAATCACAACATCGGTGCCATCATTCAGGGCGCACAACAATAAAACGAACCAAATAAAGAGGCAGAAAGTGAAATGAGAAACGCAGGTCCAGGACAGTCAAAGCCCCCCGACTCGGCCCTCCGGTTCAGAGCAGCCCACCTCAGGAGACCAACGCATTTAGTAAAAGAAGTCACATCAACACAAAAAGGGGCAGCCGCACGTCGGCTAACAGAGAACAGGAATTGCCTTTACCTGCTTTAGGGGCTCTGGTGGTCACTGCTGGGGGCACGCTGGCCTGGCACAGGCTGGGGGTGCTCCGGCTACACGGGATGTGACTCCTGCCCCTCGGCTCCTCCTGCCACAGAGTCGACTTGCTGGAGGGGACCTTCTCCACAGACAGAATTGTGCTGCTGGCACCACTGCTAGTCACTGCCACCTTGGCAGGGCCCGGCTCCTAAAAAGAAGGAAAACCCCAAAAAAAACAAAAAAAACAAAATCCCAACTCTGAGAAGAGAACAACAAAAAAAATAAAAAGCCAGCCGACATTCTGTGAACTCAAGACGCTGCGTCCTGCAGTGACGCCCCACGAGTCAGGAGTGCGACGCTAAGCCTCCCGCCGTTAGGCCTGTTAACTTGGATTAAGGAGACCAGGAAAGTCGGCGTAATCCTGAGCCAAGCCGCGTGCACAGAAGTGCTCAACTCGGGGGATGCGTCCCACCGCAGGCTTCGCAGCAGAAGTGCCCACCCACTGACATTACAAGGAGGGCAACTAAAGGGGGACTTGGCGTCCGCACACCCTGCCAAGGCATGTAGGGAGGACGATCACAAATACAAAGAGAGGCCATCGTCACGTCAAGGGAAGAAATAAGCAACAAATAAAACAGGTCAACCGACAAACTGTTAAAATGGCATCGACGGAAATCGAGGAAAAGCAGGCAAGCAGAGCAGAACATTAAAGGAGGGACAAACAAACAAACAAACAAACAACCTGGTAAACAGGAAGATGAAGGAGGAGATTAAGAGAGACGTACAGGAGGCAGTGAGTGAGTCGGTACAACGCCGACATCTTCAGGAGCGTTTAGACTCGGCCTCACTGGCATTCGCTGCCACCTCCTCTTCCTCCTCCTCCATCTGAGGCCTTCCCTTTGGTGCCGTCCTGACGATTGACCTCTGGGGCTCAACTGGTTCCGACATAACCCACCTTTCATCATTCCAGAGCCACACCAGCAGGCGCCTTTCCTTTTGGTCCATGTTGTCTTATCAGTGTACGTAACCCCAAAGCATGACCATTACGTCAGGGGGCGCACGCATGGCATTGACTTTGGGTGGTGCTGCCATTTTACGGATCCCATCTCCTGGGTTTGAATGAACCATTTTCACAAAAACAATTTGGAAGAGAATACAATAAAGCTGGTCAGCTAACAATGGGTCGTGAGTGTGCCACCTCAGTCACTGCTCGGGAGTGTGCCACCTCAGTCACTGCTCGGGAGTGTGCCACCTCAGTCACTGCTCGGGAGTGTGCCACCTCAGTCACTGCTCGGGAGTGTGCCACCTCAGTCACTGCTCGGGATGTGCCATTTGAAACACGGCCTAAACACGGCCTACACAGTTTTGGTAGCGGAATTCACTTCTAAATCCTACAATACATTTGTTAGCTTTCTTATGCCAGGATGCCCCCGTGTGTTTGTTTTTTAAAAGGAATCCGAGTGTTGAAATATAAAACAGGCGAGCTCAATTAGCTGTAACCCTACACACGGCCAGGACACGTGTGACCCGCTGGCTGCAGCCACCTTTGATGGTCTTACTGGTGTGTGTGTTATGACGTTACTGCTACGTGACACGGTGACTGAGTTTTAAACTCGCACTTCCTTTTGTTAATCAGACAGAATCACATTGCAGTGTCACTAAGCTGCCCCTTGGGATGGACCTGCTCGGCCATCTTGTTACACACCAACTCTGAGGGGTCTTTATCATCTCCTGTTTGAAGTAATTCCAGCTGAAACGCCTTGGCACAGCATCGGCGGTCTTAAGGCAGCACACAGACTTTGTCCCTTGTCACTCACTCCAGTGTATTTATGTATTTATTTATCGAGCTTCTGTAAAAAGCCAAATTTCCGCCTAAGGTTCTCTCTGTCCACCTATAAGATGTGAAGTGACAGCTACAAACATGTGTGCCCCACTGGCACGTGACATAATGGCCCCTTCAGCTCTTTTAATGGCTTACGTCAGGTTTGTTTTTTGTAACTCAGGTAAGGAGGTCTTGGTTTCCATTTCTGAAGACAGACAGACAGACAGACAGACAGACAGACGTTATTAAAGCTCTCGTTTTGCTATTCTTCCATTACTTTGGGTATCCAGAATGACGTTTACTCCTCCTTCATGACTGGCAATCAGAAGGTTGACTCGACTTCGTTGGGCTCTTAACCTGCAGTTGATCCTCATCCTCATCCTGCCCTTCCAACCTGCAGGGAAGAACCTGGGGTTTGGTGGCAGAAGTGGCACTCCAGTCACCATAATAGCGCCTCCCACTGGCTCCACTGCATCTGAACTGGTGGGGTGCGGAGGTGTCACCCCAGGCGTCACGGCTGCATCCCGAGGTGGCTTGTCACGTGGTGGGTCCAACGTCTCTCTCTGTCTCTTCATCATGGCTTGAGGTTTGAAAAGGGCCTCGACTGCGCCAAGCTGTCATCCTGCACATTCGCCCACTTATATGGGGGCTTTTTGTCCTTCCCACATCCTAAAAGAAGCGCGGAATCTGCTCGTTTACCTCAGTAGAGTAAGGGTCCTGCAATGCTCCGGTGCCAGGTACTCCTTGGATCTTCTCATCCCGTCACAACACTGCCCTGGACTAATGACGGCTGACCACGTTATGGGATGCTGCTGCGACATTGCACTCTTCTCGTCAACTTCTGACCCGATTCACCAGTTTAGGGTCACTGGAACTTACAGCCCACCCTGCCAGCATTCAGCAAAAGTCTTGCAATATCCCAGAAACGGGCAGGGGTTTAGTCTCTTCATGGGCCCACTAACATTCAGCACTGGTGCCCACATACGAGTTACAACACATATTATTGGCATGTCAGAGGAATGCCAGCCTCACAGAGACACCGGGAGAAGGTGCAGGTCCGTGGACACCAGGGGTGTAACATCATGCCATCTGCTGTAGTGACCAGAAATCCTTGCCCTTTTTTTCAATTTACTGTATTTTCAGCGTTAGTTTTTCCTTCAGGATCCATTTTGGGTCACAACTGACCAAACGTGGCGGACATTCATTTGGGCTGGAAACGCACATGAAGAGAATTGGCATTTATCAACTAAAAAACAGCCACCCAGGGTCTCACCAGATGGCACCCCACACAAATCCTTCATTGCCACTCTGTGTTAGATTGAGCGTATGGGGATTTGCTTTGTGGCGAGGCTTACTGGGCACTTCTTCAACATGGCACCAGTCAACTCGCTAGTGCCAAGTCGTCCCCTTTTATATTCAATTCCATTCCACTGAGCAGCTCTTCGACAGACCCCCGAGACTGGCAACATCACTCACGTCACTGCAGGGGCCAATCAGGTTGACAACGTGACCGAGCTCCATCCATTACTGTCAAAGCTGATCCATAAAAAGGAGCCCCACGGTGGCACTGTGCCTGGCAAACACTCACATCAGTACAAGGAGGTCAGGACCAGGGACGATGAAGGGGGGACAAGACACAAACAAACACATACCATGGCCAGGCAATCATGCCAACGTGTAAATCAAAGAGTGCCACCGATGGACAGAATCAAAAAGGCAGCACACACACACACACCACACACGCCATTTTTTTTTTTTTTTTAAAGGTGCCCAGCTTAAATCACCTGCCAGATAACTCCAGCTTAGCGAGTACATCATTTGTGACCCAGGGCGGCCAGTGCGGGCCGTGCACCGATTCCCAGTGTGGCCAGTCCAGACGTGAATTCCCAGCTTTCCCACTTTGTGCTGACCTAGTGGTTCACGTTTGGCGTCTATAATGTAAATCGCAGAGACTGCAGCTTGGCATTTTAGACGAGTCGCCCCGACTCCTTCAGTGGCTCGACTGCAGCTCTTCGAGATGACGTTCACGTTCAACAAGGGGACATTCAAGCCAGCGGACTCGGGACGCACTTTTAATTCTGCCAGGTCCTCACAAGGCCACATTTCACAGACAGGCCAGAGGGTCCATGAACAAAGTGTACCACCTGCTCAGCAGAAAGTGGGCACGAGATACGAGTGAACTAAGGCTAGCAATTCAGCTCTGAATGACCCCGATAGATGCCCCTGCACGGTCGACCTCAATATGCGCACTCGCACACTGTGCCCCCCGCATGGCATACAGGGTATGCAGCGTGCATTTGGGAGAGTCGTTCATTTACAAACCCGTCCGAGTGAAGGACATTCGCCTGAGCAGCTCGTGTCCTTCAGCGGTGGTGAACGCAGGCTGGCAGGTCCAGCTGTAACAAAGATGGACCCCCAGGACCCTGTGAGTGTAAATCATTTCATTCGTCCTCACACCTTTAAATTGTCGAATTTGCTCCAAAATGAAATCGGGTAACAAGCTGGCACATTTAAAAAAAACAGTACAGTCAACATGCAGCCTCGGATTAAATTTCATTCTGCAGCAAAGAAAAGCAGCACAAAAAGGGCATGGAGGTGCCTTGTGCCCAACCCCATGGCACTCCCTGCCACATACAGTCAGCCCATAGAAGATGCAATATCAACAACATATGCCCTTCACCCTCACAGGACGTCTTGCATCTTCCAGTGGCTGACCCCGATGCCAGCTGAAACAATCCAAAGCAACACCCCCTGATTTCGAGTGTTGGCTCATTCAACTTACAATGTGCCCGTTCATGTCTCCTGAAGACAGCGGTGCGGAGGTGTGCGCCCCTTCCTGCCAACAACAAGGAGGATCAGCTCACGGCTCGGCTATTGACTCAAGGAAAAGCTGCGTCTCCACCCGGCCGGACAAACAAAAACTTTACTTTCATGGAAGATTTGATTTTCTGAGATCCGTCAAGGTGCCACCGACGAGCGGGAATGCGGGGGGGCATTAGCCGGCCTTGTGACCTTGTGTTGCATTGTGTGGCTTTCTCGTCCACACCGTAAATCGTCTGACAAAAGGCTCTCCATACGATAAAACGCTCTGCGTCTGGAGACCACCTTCAGTCGGGCACAACTGCGGCCGACATCTTTTCCTGACCAGGATTCCTTGCTGGTATTCCAAAGCCACCAATCACATCCACTGCCCCTCACAGAGTCCCCAACAAGCACAACGAGCTCTTCTTCGAAACACTCGGCGTCATCATCATCGCTCTCAAACCAAGTCCAAAGACAACAAGGTGACATTTTAAAGGGAAAAGCCAGGCAGCCACAGAGCACGGCAGGCAACCCACCTCACGTCAACCTAACAGTCGGTGTGCAGCCACCTAAAGGACGCCGTTGGCCCAAATCGGAACTAACAAGACCACCAAGTTCGGCACAGCAGGCTTAGTGTAGTGGGCGCCCAAGTCAGACGCCGCTCTTGGACGCCTGGTCTACTGCTTTATCAGAACACAAGTTTGACCCACACTGGGCGACCGGGCGATGCCATCGCCGACCCATTTGAGACACCACACCAAAATCAAACCTGCAGACGTGACTGGGAAATAACAGAGGGTGAAGGGTGAAGAGCGGATTAACACGCCAGTCACCCCCAGGACACCCTTCATTAGCCGACTGCTCAGCAGGCGCCCCCCGTCCTCGACAACAAGGGGGCGCCCCACGTTGGGGGCCATTAAAGTTGGGTGTCGCTTTATCTTTCTATTTATTC
Organism: Polypterus senegalus; assembly: GCF_016835505.1. Taxonomy (NCBI): domain Eukaryota; kingdom Metazoa; phylum Chordata; class Cladistia; order Polypteriformes; family Polypteridae; genus Polypterus; species Polypterus senegalus. The sequence goes on from NW_024382277.1 coordinate 22,555, forward strand.
TCTTTAATGGCTAAAGCTTTACAATTCACAGACGACCTTCACTCCTACAACTTGTGAATGTCCCCTTGGGATTAATAAAGTATTCGTCTGTCCGTCTGTCTGTCATATAGCGCCTTTCACTCTGTCATCTAGATCTTCAACACACACAAGGACGACACTCGGAGGGGCGAGTCGTCCTGTAAAGGCAGCCACGTATGCAACTTCAGATGGAAACCAAGCCATCTTGGAGGGCACAAGGCCGACTACACTGGGCGGGAGTCTTAAACAAAATGCTGACCAATGGCTCACAAGGAGGGTGGCAGAGGGTGTCACCTGCTGCCACAAGATGCCAATCTCAAGGAGAACCCACAGCAATTCCTCTGGCTAAACAGTCCATTTGAGGGCACCGATGAGAAAAGCAAGAACGCATCAAACAGAAACAATGTGGGCACCAGGAGCAGGCTGCCCAACGTCTGCAGACCCAGCTGGCATCCTCTAATTTTACGACAGTTTCAGAAAGCCAGATGTTCAAAGTTGATCAGATTGGGACAGGAAAAGAAATAACAGGAAATCCGGGTCTGCGTGGCCCCCCAAAATCGGCCTACCCGCAGCCCTGGGTACCCCGCTCTGGTCCTGGAGCCCTGCAGGACTTTTTGGTGTTGACCACATTTTTAGTAGTCAAGTAATACGAGTTTGGAGTGAAGTTTATTACGGCTCAGGACCCTTGACTGCCCATTTTAAACTGCTGGCTGCCCGTTCTCTTAATAATGAGGAGCCAGCAGCCCCCCAGCTAATGTGCCCCCCTTTAGACCTGTGCACAAGCATCGTGAGGATTCTGTGTTATGACATAGCGGAGAGGCAAAGGACGGACCAGGAGGTACAAATCTGCTCCCCACCACTGAAGAGGTTTGCTGATATTCTGCTACAAGTACTTGGGGGTCCGCAGCAATGCCAACACACACAAACTATATCAAAATGGGCAGAGCCGACCCTTTTGGGCTCTTCGTACACTGTGCTCCTTTTATTTGGTTAGTGACGCCCTTTACGTGATGATCCATCACTTCACGACAGCCCACAGACTCCAGGCCTGGAGGGCCGCAGGTTTTCATTCTAACCATCTTCTTCATTAGTCACCAGTTTTTGCTGCTAATTCACTTCTTTTGCCTTTTGTTTTAATTCACTTGACTCAGACCCCTTAGTTTGTTCTTTTTCCTTAATGAGGAACCAAACAATAAGGAGACACAAAACGAGCTGCCACATCACCAGCTAACCACGTTATCTGAACATCAAGAAAGAAAGAAAGAAAGAAAGGCTCATCATCTCTCAGCTCACCAAAACATCATTCGTTCACAGACTGACCGATCGATCGAGGTAGAGAGGTAGGATACTTTACTAATCCCAAGGGGAAGTTCACATAAAATCAATCAACAGTTTTGGAAATGTCTGCTGTGGCAGAAAGAGAGCAGCAGCAACAAGGCATGGCATTAAATAACAGGTTTAGTTAACAGCAAGAATCAGCTTCTCATTAAGGATCTGGTTGGAGTGAAATTGGCAGGAATTTGAAGCCCCAGTTTAGCTGCTCGTCTGTCGGCTCGTTTCACGTCTCAATTCTGCTTGGCTGCCATTTAATGAAGAAAAGAATCAATTCAGAGGATCGACTCCTTAAAAACAGGGCTACGAAAATGAAGAGGAAAGAAGATGAATTAGCAGTGAAAACTGCTCACTGATTAGGGAAATGGTTAGAATGAAAACCTGCAGCCAGTGCGGCCCGCCAGGCCTGGAGTCTACGGCACGCTGACCAAGAAGGCAGGCTCAGTTATCTGATGGACGAAGAAAAAAACAAAAACTGATGACCACCATGAACAAGGCTGCACATCCCCTCTCGGAGGACTTTCAGCCATTACCCAGGAGAGGTGCACACCATTAGAATGCCTCACTGGGACTGGGACTGGGACTGGGCGTCAGACATTCTTCCTGGTCAGTAATTCTACAGTAGTGTGTATCGATCTGATCTTTGGATGCTTCCTCCATGGGACAAATAAAGTACTGAGGATCAGAAGAAATGCTCAGTCAGATGACGTCATCTGCTTTTATCAGTCACTCGTTCTGCCTCAGCGGCACCTGACATGTCTGATCGGAGGATACGGCGTAACGTGGGCAGCCACTACGGAGCACGGTGCCACTGTCAAAAGCTACACTCTGCAGCTGGCATCAGAATGAAGCGAGTAATTCCAACTTAACTACAGACCACCGCTTCCAGAAGAAAGCACAATGACAACGGCACCCTGTTGGAACTTTCCTTGTGGGTGGTCTGTCTGGGAAGTGGTGGGCCAGACAAGGAGCTGTCACGCAGACATTCATATAACAAAGGGCCGCGTCACTTCAAAGCGCGCCCGCTGTTTTCTGGTGTCTACTGTACACACGCGTTTTGGAAGTCAAGTATTTCCTCCAAGTCATACAGCTGAAC
>NW_024382278.1:0-6264 GCF_016835505.1 Polypterus senegalus
ACCTCTTCTTACACTGTCTCCACATAATACTACGACTCGTGTACTAGAATTCTTAAAAAAAAATTGTTTGGGGAGAGTATTGGCTTTATGTGTAATTAGAAGGGATTTTTCTCTCACAATGTCATCGAGTCGTTTGTCTGATCTGTCAATCTGTCATTGCTATTCCAAAAAGGAAAATGTGGAAGGCACTTCGAACTGTTCATAAAAACTACTAAACTGACTTACTCCGAAGCGATCTGACAAAGAGAAAAAGAGGAACTAAAATCGCAGTTAATCGGACAGCGCCATTTTTCACTCAGCTGAATTCAAAAGCTCTTGACTGCATTATTCTTATTCTACTTATTTATGCGAGTCTGCCTTTCCCATGAAGATTATTAGATCCAAATACTGTAGTGACCATAAATGTGTTGAATTGTTATTGTGCCAAAAGGTTATTAAGTTATGCAAGTGTGTGTGGGTGTGTATATATATATATACTATAAAATACCCATGAGAGATAGTGTGTTAAAGAAGCAATGAAAAAGAAAAGAAACATTTTGAAAATAACGTAGTATGATTGTCAATTAATTGTTTTGTGACTGTTGTGAGTGATGAGTGTTGTTTGTCATATATATATATATATATATTTACACACACACACATAAACATATATATATAACACATATATACACACAAATACATACATATATACATATACACACACACATATATAAACATATATATACATATACATACATATCTACACATATATACACACAGCTATTTCAGTATCAGTGCAATACTGCTTGTTAAACGGATAACTCCCGCTCTTACGTCAAGTCTGCGTGGATATTATGAACTATAGTATTTGTTCAAGTTCTATTTAAATTTTAAATAGAAGGAATTTTTATTTAGTCGACAGAAATATCTTTGGTAGGAATGGTAAAAACAGACAGGAATATTATTCCTGAATAAATCAACTCAAACCTTAAAAAACTTATAATATTTTGCTCTCCATAAAAATATATCCTGTCTAAATTATACAAGTTAGAAATAAAGTAAACGTTAAAAGAACAAACATTCAAATTTCTTTACTCTTATGTAATTTTATATAAAAATAAACTTGATTTTAAATATCCCAAAAGATTTTGCTCTCCATAAAATATATCCTGTCAAAATTATACAAATTCAAATATGAACATGCTGCATAACAAAACCTGGAAATATAAATAAAATGTGTTCTTTTCAGCAATAACAAATCAAATCATTCAGTTGTCTTTGCTCAGATGTCATTTTAGAGCTGGACGCCTGGCATCTTTTTTTGGCCACAAGTTCGTTTCTGTTTGGTGTGAGGTTCTGTGTTGTGGAGATTCTCAGGATGGACTGCAGGTGCTCATCAGTGAGGCACTCCTGTGTGCTGTTTTGTTAGTCTTCATCACTGAGAAGAGCTTCTCACACAGATATGTGCTACCAAACATGCACAAGGTTCGAGCCGCATGTAGACTGACTTTTTGTTCTTTCAAAGTCACCAAAGCACCGTGCAAACTCAGTGCTCTCAGTTTATCAGCAAAATGCATATTTGGGAACACCGTAGTGACGACTTGGTTTAACATTACTTGGCAACGGGGAAAGTAGGGCAAGTTGCACTGGTGCATTTGTGTCTCCCATAAAAGCAGCTTCACTTGAAATCACTTTGTGATTGTGCACAGGTTAAAACGTCCGCTGAAGTGTCAGATTTTATTTAATTCTTCTGCTTTCTGTATCTTCACATTGCATTCAGGTTACCCTGATGTTTTGTCTCATAGTGCCGTCTTAGATTAAAATTTGTAATTACAGCCACATTAGCTCCACAAATGAGACACACGGGTTCAGTAAACATATACTCAGCCTCCCATCGTTTTTTAAAGGCTCTATTTTCAGAATCAACTTTTCTCTTCGCATCGTGTGAGCTAGCCGCAATAACTGCAGCATCATAAGCTAGACTTGATTAACGTGGTAAGTGTTACGCAAGGCAGCTGAAGCGCTGCATTATAGGATCTGTAGTTTATTGTGTTACCAGTGCTTCATATACCGGGCTTTAATAACAATAATACAGTATATAAAATGATCTCAGGCCCTTGAGTTTGACACATATGGACTAAATAGAACTTGAAAAGATATATTTTTCAAATGTGTAACGCAATTCAGATAGAGTTGACGCTACTACAGCCTGCATGCCTCAATAAGTCATCCTCCCCCGCTCTTACTTTTTACCGTTCATCTAATGAATACACTGAGTATGGCTTTACCAAAACAATCATTGATGGCGAATAAAGTATCCATTATTCGAAATATGTAGATCGGTTATATATATATATATATATATATATATATATATATATATATATATATATATACCCGCGATCGCAGGAGAAGTAGTGTGTTAAAAAAGCTAGAAAAAGAAAAGGAACATTTTAAAAATAACGTAACATGACTGTCAATATACAGTATTTGTTTTGTGAGTGTTACTGAGTGTTGCTGTCATCAAGGATTTGATTATCATTATTTCTTTCAATCAGGTTCGTATTTGTAGGATGTGTTGTGTTCAAGTTACATTCCGTGTTTGTCAATCGTTGTAAAGATGACAGGTTTCATTCATCGATTTGTTTCTTACTGCATCAATAAACAGCTCGCTTCTTCTTTATCTGAGACCTGACACACTGCATGCACGGGTTTTTACACTGTCTCCTTTAGCGGGACATTGACTTTTCCAACGTGTGCTTTGTTTCCGCAGTAGTTGGATTTATGAATATGCTTATCATACGCTTCATATTTTTGCTGCCTTTTCAATTGTGTAATTCGGTTTTTGTTCAGCGCTCTTTGGAACTGTTGCCTTTTATCTGTGCACCGCGCCAGTTCACGTGGAGCGCCGGGTACATGCATCGAAGGTTCCCAGCTGTGCTGGTGCCATCTCGTGCTATGTCCATGGCTGTATTTAATGTTACCTTAGTCCTGGCACTTAAAACTTTCTCTCGCAGTTCGCATGAGTTTGTGTCAAACACCCTGACCATCTCATCTTCCTCTCCATAAGCACAGTCCTTCACCGTGAATATTTACCCGTGGCAGTTTGTTATTGGATTGCCGCTGACGGACTGCCTTATATGGGCAGGCACTCAAATTACAAACGCCAGCCTGTCTATGAACTTAATTTAAAGTGTAGGTTTACATTGTGCTTTGTTTCTGGAAGTAGCAGAACTCATGAATATGGTTGTATATGTCACTCGCTCGCTTCTTATTGTTTCGCTGCCTTCTAAATTATATAATGCATGTTTCTTCAGCGCTTTTGAGGTCTTCCTGGTTTCTATGTACTGCGTGATTCGGGGAGGCGTGATGATGTCACACGAAACTCTGCCCCTAGTGTTCAAGTTCATCTCCATTACAGTAAATGGAGAAAACAGCTTCCAGTTATGACAATTACGCATAGAATTTCGATATAAAACCTGCCCAACTTTTGTAAGGAAGCTGTAAGGAATGAACCTGCCAAATTTCAGCCTTCCACCCACACGGGAAGTTGGAGAATTAGTGATGAGTCAGTAAGTGAGTGAGTGAGGGCTTTGCCTTTATTAGTATAGATATACAGTAATCCTCCTCAAACGCTGGGTTGCTCCAGAACCCCCAGAATACATGAAAATCCTAAGTAGAAACCATATGTTTGTGTAGTTATTTTTATATATTTTAAGCCCTTATAAACTCTCCCACACTGTTAACATTATTAGAGCCCTCTAGACATGAAATAACACCCTTTAGTCAAAAGTTTAAACTGTGCTTCATGTGCTTTCTCACAATTAAAAGAATGCAAATAGATCTTCTCTTCAGGAGCAGAGAATTTCAGAGAGAGAGAGAGAGAGAGAGCGCTCGCAAAGAAAAGCAAACATTTAAAAATCAATACGTGTGCTTTTATGTTTGCCGGCATTTTTAGAGGAGCGTCTGTATCTTCTAAGCAAACAGCCTCTGTACACACAGCCCTCTGCTCACATCTCCTCCGTCAGGCAGAGAACGTCAGAGAGAGAGAGAGAGCGTGATTAAAGCAAACAATCAAAAACAAATAAGTGTGTTTTGGAAGCACAGCTGATAAAGCGCCGGCATTTCTTAGAGGTGCTCTAGATCCACTAGGCAAACAGCTTCTGTGTAAACGCACCTCTGCTCACAGCCCTCCGTCCAGGCAGAGAGAATGTCAGAGATGGTGAGATAGAGGCAGAGACAAGCAAACAATCAAGTCGCGGGATGCATATCTTATAGCATTGAGGAGTTTTAGTTAATATGTAATACATGCTCTGATTGGGTAGCTTCTAAGCTTGATGAAATCAACAGGGCAAACAAACTGAGGAAGCATGTACCATAAATTAAAGACCCATTGTCCAGAGAAACCTGAACCAGAAAAATCCATGATATATATTTAGATGTGCTTACATTTAAAATCTGATAGAGTGAAGCCGAAAGTCGAGCGATATAGCGAGGGATCATATTATATATATATATATATATATATATATATATATATATATTTTAATGTAGATAGATCATTTCGACCTGGTTATTTTAAAAAGTAGCTCATAAGCCGAAAACTGTGGCACCCCTGATCTTGTTAGTTGCGGTAATAAGAGCGCTTAAGCACAACGGTCCAGCGTGCGTCGCCAGGCGAAGTACTTCGGTGCAGAGTCGCCAGCTGTTGAGAAAGCACACTCTGCCTCCACTGAAGTAGGAAGCACAGTCATCAGATACTGATACACTTGTTCTAAACAACACCCGCGCTTGCCGCTGCTCTGAAACACCGCCATTTCAGCTGTTACTGATGCATCCAGTTTCTTGTCATCATTCTGTGATGGCGAGTTTCTTGGCACAGATAATGGGGATGCAACAGACTGACGCATGCAATTTCAAGTTGTGTTCAAAGCTGTTGTCTGAAAGACGTCAATGAAGTCTTCAGTTTTCAACTATAACTCTGTTATTTCTTGATCAATTTTACACTTTTAAACGCTATATATTGAGTTGGCCATTCCCGGTTTCCGAATTACGGCAGTTTAATTCCGGAATGCGGAATGAAAATGTCCGGGAATCCGGCCTTACGCTGCTGGATTCCCTACACCACATGACTTCTGAACAGGCATACAGGAGAAGCTAAACATGTTTGGGCCTGGCCAGTACTTGGATGGGAGACACCATCTGGAAGCTTAGGTTAGCTGGAAGAGGGTTGGGAGACCAGCAGGAGGTGCTCCCGGACTCTCAATGTGGATCCCAATACTCCAATGGGAGTGACTGGGACACTGGGCTGTAAAATGGTGCCATCCTTTGGAGAGACAAAAAACTGATGTCCTGACTCTCTGGTCATTAATTCTTTTGTTAGGTCACCAACCCTTTTACTTTTAAATGCATAAAATTACTACCTAATTTTGTTTATTGCATCAAGGCTTTTTGACTTGTCAGGAATCTGTATTTAATTAAAATAAAACAAAACAAAAAAAACAATTGTACAAATTATAAAATCTCTGGTGAAAATTATTACCTTTGTGTTGAGGGCAGTTTTACGTTATAATAAAGGTTATAAAACAATAGTTAGGGTCAAAACAAAAATCTAAACACACTTTGAGGGGCTTCTCTCTCTTTGCCTGTGTGTCTCCTTACCTGAACAAAAAAACAAAGACAGACATATTCAGACACGAAGGCTTGCATAAGACAAATTTAGTTTAGCGTTTGGGGACTTGAGGTACACATCTCCTGTTTGCAGCAGTCAAAAAAGAAAAAAAGATTTCCAGTAAGCCAAGCTCTGGGTCATATCTTTTCTGAAAATGAGGCAGAGGACACAGAACAGCATAGAGATACAGATGAGCAGGTTTCCGAGGAGGAAGACATTGTAGAGTATCTACCAGAAGGCACAGACACATCTGTTGAGTCTGATAGGAGGTCCGATGCTGAAGCTGCACTCCTCCCCGCTGAAACTTTCAAATCCAAAAGTGGGAACATCTGTTGGAAACTCAGTACCTCTTGACTTCATGGGGGCAGTTTCTGCAAATGTCATTAAAATGACTCCTGGAATCGCAAGGTTTGCTGTGACGAGTAAGTGACATCAAGACATGTTTTGATCTGTTTATGCCATTGTTGCTATGAAACCCCTTTAAGGAAAAAAAAAGGGTTTATGGGGACATGTGGAATGCATGATGAGGGAAAATTGAATGCTTATATTGGGCTTCTTTTGGTGTTACAAATCCGAATAAGCACTGATAGTCTCTGGGATGCCACAGGGTATTT
>NW_024382279.1:0-8442 GCF_016835505.1 Polypterus senegalus
TGCCATAATTTATATATTATTGTTCATAAATCAAGTAATTAAATGGATGTACTTGAGTATATCTGTATTTCTGTGTCATAATACTTCTTTGCTTTAATATTTTCTAATAAATATGGTCATGTTTGGTTTCTGATATTGCTTCTGCACCTTGTAACTCCCTACTGGATTAAGCTTGTGAATAAAATAGGTAACTCGATCATTACTGGGCAATGCTGCACACAGTATTGTGGTTCAACACCAGTTACTGGAGTATGTCCATAGGTACTCAGTTATGCTCCTGCTCTCCTACAAGCCTAACGAAGAGAAAGCAAGTTTAAAAAAAAAGTGATGAAAATAAGAAACGATTTCTCTAAAAATTAGAAATGACACATTCGTGAGTTTGCATTTATATGAGAAAAAAATAGTCTTGAGCTCTGATTAAGGCATGCATTCAATTAAACATCATGTTGCCCCTAAATTACCAGCATTCAACAAAGGGCAGTAGTTGACTCGCATGAGTACAACCCCATAAAACCTTTGCATTCACTGGACCTATCAGAAAATGACTTGTTGCACTTGTTCTCTGCTTGGTTCAATGGGACAGATGCTAGCTTCTCATATGCATATCCCTCTGGTAAAGTACACAACATAGCAGCAGTTGGTTGCGCTAGATTAACTACAGTTGGAAAAGCATTGAATAGATCTGACAGCAATGTTCTGCTACTTGGAGAAAGCCCATATGCTCACAGCGCAAAAAGCAGACGGCAGTCAGCAAGCAGTCAAAACCCTTTGCTACAATTTTTCCTGTTCCCAGATGGTTCATCCATTGAACTCCCTTTAAAAGATTTTGATGTGTGTAACTGGTACAGTCTGTCTACTGTAATCCAGACAGTACTGCACTTTTGTGCCTAACGAAATAAGGTTGTTTAACACCAATCTGCAATTAAAATGTTGCAGTGCATTTCAACAGAAGCAGGCACATCTTGTGGTAACGTATATTCATGAGTAGATAGTGGTTTGCCTTTCACTGTAAAGGTCTACAAAGCCTTCAGGTCATAAACAAATAATCTAATGACCATGACTTCAAAAGTCGCTCTCTTGCTTTTGTAGTTTACTATTTTGGAGATCCTGTTTGTTGCCTCATTTGTTATAAAATGTCTTAATGATATGTTACTGAGTAGAAGAGGGTGGTAATAAGATTGTGAACTGGGTCTCCCACATTTTCACTGATCCCAAAACTCTACAGATAAAATGCTGTACATGAATCATCTCAGAGTCTGTACACACATCTTTTGAAGCAAGCAGTCTGGCCTGTTCATTCTCTGAAAGCTCTCATTGACTGCACATCTATGTTTTAATGGTCTGCTTTTATAAAGAACATCAGTGCTCAATGCTTACATGCTATAATAATATGTTAAGAGCTGGAGACCAAAGATCGAAAGCAAAGGCTATTACTGAGTGGACAACTTTCAGGCAAGTGGACTCACAGTGTCATGGCAGGAACTTTCTCTGCAAAAATCAAAATGATGGTATCACAAAAGTATTGGAAAATGCATCAAAGACAATTTACAAACTTCTGCATTTTCCTTGTTTTTAATATCCTTTCAAACGGTGAACTTTAAGAATGGTCTGCTCAGGTCAATTCAGTATGTTGTGATTGTGCCTCTCACCAGGAAAAAGTGAAAATAAGAATGAGGATGAGAAGTTCAATGGGATCACTTTTGTTCAAGATCAACAAGGTTCTAGTATTTCAGGGATTCAGTACAAATATATGCATTTGGTGAGCTATATGTGTCACAAACACACCAACAAGATTGCACTGGGGATTATTAGGCTGAGTTCACTGATTTCCAAAAATGTATAAATCCCTTGTAAACTCAAATTCAAAATTTCAACTTTATTACTAAACTTTGAAACTGCAAGTCTGTTCTGCTGCTCCCAGCTTTTCGACTGTCCTCTCAGTTCTCACCCCTAAAAAAATTCACAAGGATGAGTGGTAACTTTAATGCCAGTGCCACACTGCATGACTTTAAGTTAGAAAGTACGTCAAAGTTGACAACTGCAGTTGATGATCTCGTAGCCTGAGTACGTCAATGTAAGTAAAATTATCGAGGATGCCATATTACCCAATCGTATGACAACTTTTCAACACAGTTTCACACTTCCAAGGAATCATGTGCTTAACGTTTTTTCTAGCAGGCAGTAGCATTTTGCCTGATGGAGCCAGTGCTGTACAAAGGGTTTACAGGTATGGCGAGTTCACTCAGAATCTCTGCCCCTTTTTTTTCCCCATTCTGTTATAATGCATAAAACGCAAGACATCAGACAGATGAGCCCCACTTCTCTTTGTGAGGGCCAAAACACCTGCGTTCCTTATTTCTTGTCACTGCATTATATGCATTGTACTTCCAGGTGAGCACTCCTTGCAGAAGGCTCTCATGCATACAGAGCTTGTTCTGTAAAACTTAAGACAAAAATCAAACCTGTTTGTTTTGGTCAGGGTGAGTCACAGACTACTTGGTCTGAGTTGCTGGGTATGTCATAGTTAAAGTTAGGTCCATACGGTGCATCCGGAAAGTATTCACAACGCATCACTTTTTCCACATTTTGTTATGTTGCAGCCTTATTCCAAAATGGATTAAATTCATTTTTTTCCTCAGAATTCTACACACAACTACCCATAATGACAACGTGAAAAAAGTTTACTTGAGATTTTTGCAAATTTATTAAAAATAAAAAATTGAGAAAGAACATGTACATAAGTATTCACAGCCTTTGAGATGAAGCTCAAAATTGAGCTCAGGAGCATCCTGCTCCCCTGATCATCCTCGAGATGTTTCTGCAGCTTAATTGGAGTCCACCTGTGGCAAATTCAGTTGATTGGACATGATTTGGAAAGGCACACACCAGTCTATATAAGGTCCCACAGTTGACAGTTCATGTCAGAGCACAAACCAAAGATGAAGTCAAAGGAATTGTCTGTAGACCTCCGAGACAGGATTGTCTCAAGGCACAAATCTGGGGAAGGTTACAGAAAAATATCTGCTGCTTTGAAGGTCTCAATGAGCACAGTGGCCTCCATCATCCGTAAGTGGAAGAAGTTCGAAACCACCAGGACTCTTCCTAGAACTGGCCGGCCATCTAAACTGAGCAATAGGGGAGAAGGGCCTTAGTCAGGGAGGTGACCAAGAACCCGATGGTCATTCTGTCACAGCTCCAGAGGTCCTCTGTGGAGAGAGGAGTACCTTCCAGAAGGACAACCATCTCTGCAGTAATCCACCAGTCAGGCCTGTATAGTAGAGTGGCCTGACAGAAGCCACTCCTTAGTAAAAGGCACATGGCAACCTGCCTGGTGTTTCCCAAAAGGCACCTGAAGGACTCTCAAACCATGAGAAACAAAATTCTCTGGTCTGATGAGACAAAGATTGGACTCTTTGGTGTAAATGCCAGGCGTCATGTTTGGAGGAAACCAGGCACCGCTCATCACCAGGCCAATACCATCCCTACAGTGAGACATGGTGGTGGCAGCATCATGCTGTGGGGATGTTTTTCAGCAGCAGGAACTGGGAGACTAGTCAGGATAAAGGGATAGATGACTGCAGCAATGCACAGAGACATCCTGGATGAAAATCTGCTCCAGAGCGCTCTTGACCTCAGACTGGGCGTCGGTTTATCTTTGAGCAGGACAACGACCCTAAGCACACAGCCAAGATATCAAAGGAGTGGCTTCAGGACAACTCTGTGAATGTCCTTGAGTGGCCCAGCCAGTGCCCAGACTTGAATCCGATTGAACATCTCTGGAGAGATCTTAAAATGGCTGTGCACGGACGCTTCCCATCCAACCTGATGGAGTTTGAGAGGTGCTGCAAAGAGGAATGGGCGAAACTGGCCAAGGATAGGGGTGCCAAGCTTGTGGCATCATATTCAAAAAGACTTGAGGCTGTAATTGCTGCCAAAGGTGCATCGACAAAGTATTGAGCAAAGGCTGTGAATACTTATGTACATGTGATTTCTCAGTTATTTTATTTTTAATAAATTTGCAAATACCTCAAGTAAACTTTTTCCACGTTGTCATTATGGGGTGTTATGTGTAGAATTCTGAGGAAAAAAAATAATTTAATCCATTTTGGAATAAGGCTGTAACATAACAAAATGTGGAAAAAGTGATGCACTGTAAATATTTGGAGAGAGACAACTTTTTTTCTAGTTTTGGTTCTGTACATTACCACAATGAATTTTAAATGAAACAACTCAGATGCAGTTGAAGTCCAGACTTTCAGCTTTAATTCAGTGGGTTGAACAAAAAGATTGCATAAAATGTGAGGCAACTAAACCATTTTTAACACAATCCCTTCATTTCAGGGACTCAAAAGTAATTGGACAAATTAAATAACTGGAAATAAATTGTTCATTTCTAATACTTGGTTGAAAACCCTTTGCTGGCAATGACAGCCTGAAGTCTTGAACTCATGGACATCACCAGATGCTGGGTTTCCTCCTTTTTAATGTTCTGCCAGGCCTTTACTGCAGCGTCTTTCAGTTGCTGTTTGTTTCTGGGCCTTTCTGTCTGAAGTTTAGTCTTCAACAAGTGAAATTCATTCTCAGTTGGGTTAAGATCAGGTGACTGACTTGGCCATTCAAGAATTTTCCACTTCTTTGCTTTAATAAACTCCTGGGTTGCTTTGGCTGTATGTTTTGGTTCATTGTCCATCTGTATCATGAAACACCGCCCAATCAATTTGACTGCATTTAGCTGAATTTGAGCAGACAGTACGTCTCTGAACACCTCAGAATTCATTCGGCTGCTTCTGTCCTGTGTCACATCATCAATAAACACTAGTGTCCCAGTGCCACTGGCAGCCATGCACGCCCAAGCCATCACACTGCCTCCACTGTGTTTTACAGATGATGTGGTATGCTTTGGATAATGAACTGTTCCACGCCTTCTTCATACGTTTTTCTTGCCATCATTCTGGTAGAGGTTGATCTTGGTTTCATTGTCCAAAGAATGTTCTTCCAGAACTGTGCTGGCTTTTTTAGATGTTCTTTAGCAAAGTCCAATCTAGCTTTCCTATTCTTGAGGCTTATGAGTGGCTTGCACCTTGCAGTGCACCCTCTGTATTTACTTTCATGCAGTCTTCTCTTTATGGTAGACTTGGATATCAATACGCGTACCCCCTGGAGAGTGCTGTTCACTTGGTTGGCTGTTGTGAAGGAGTTTCCCTTTACCATGGAAATGATTCTGCGATCATCCACCACTGTTCTCTTCCGTGGACGTCCAGGTCTTTTTGAGTAGCTGAGTTCACTAATGCTTGCTTTCTTTCTCAGGATGTACCAAACTGTAGATTTTGCCACTCGTAATATTGTAGCAATTTCTCGGATGGGTTTTTTCTGTTTTCGCAGCTTAAGGATGGCTTCTTTCACCTGCATGGAGAGCTCCTTTGACCACATGTTGTCTGTTCACAGCAAAATCTTCCACATGCAAGCACCACAACTCAAATCAGCTCCAGGCCTTTTATCTGCTTAATTGATAAGACATAACGACAGACTTGCCCACACCTGCCCATGAAATAGCCTTTGAGTCAATTGTCCAATTACTTTTGAGCCCCTGAAATGAAGGGATTGTGTTAAAAAAATGCTTTAGTTGCCTCACATTTTATGCAATCATTTTGTTCAACCCACTGAATTAAAGCTGAAAGTCTGCACTTCAACTGCATCTGAGTTGTTTCATTTAAAATTCATTGTGGTAATGTACAGAACCAAAACTAGAAAAACGTTGTCTCTGTCCAAATATTTATGGACCTAACTGTATGTAAATTACGTCAATGGCAGAAATGTTGTGAAAAAGTCATGTGATGTTACATGGCCTAAAGGGGGCATCTCTAATTTTATTTATAATACAAAATGAGTAGTGTAAATAACTGATTCATAAAAAGTTAATTTATACAGATTTTTTGTCACAGGAGAGGGTAAACCTGGGAATCCCTGCTCACCTACTATAATGCCAAGGAACTGAATATGGCAGATTTTATACATAAAATGTACAAGAAAGGGTCACTGAAAATGAGAATACAAAACACAAACATTCAGGATAAGGTATTGCAAAACCTTCCCTTTCCCACTGCACTTGCATGCACAGGTTACATATATTATTTAATTACATTTATATAGTGTGTTTCTAACCTATTCAATGCAATTTACATGGACAGTGGGGAACTACTTCAACCTCCTTCAATGTGCAGCATTCAACTGGATGATTCGATGGCACCCATTTTTGCACCAGCACACTCACCACACATTAGCTATGAATTGATGAAGGACTCAGAGAAATAGCTAGCCAATAAGGGAAAGGGGATGATCAGAGGCCAGAATGGATAAGGCTGAGGTTGGAAAAATTGTATCCATAATAAAAAAATAACGAATGTTGTAATTTGTAAACCTAATTATGTTTAATTTAGCTGAAAAAAGAATAGTTGTTTAAGGCAGGGACTGATAATGAAAGAATGTGTTTTACTGGGGTGTTAGAGGGCCTAATTAATCCATAGCATATGCACATTGTTCAGCTGGTAGTTATCAAAACCTGATACAGATCACAAGTAACTCACTAAATATGCTAAAGGTAGGTGGTGCAGTGGTAGTGCAGCAGTCATGCAGTAAGGAGACCAGGATTCGTATCCCATGTCCTCCCTGAGTGGAGTTTGCATGTTCTCTCTGTTTCTATGTGGGTTTCCTCCCACTGTCCAAAGACGTGCTACTTAGGTGATTTGCCCGCGCTAAATTGGCTTGTGTGTGTGTGTTTGCTCTGTGATGGACTGGTGCCCTGTTCAGGGTTTTTCTGCCTTGCGCCCTATGCTAGCTGGGATAGATTCCCGCACTCCCCAAGATCATAAGTCCATGTTAAGGGGGTTAGAAAATGACATGACAATATTCTACAATATAAGTATTTAAGGCCTCCCAAGATTCCTCAAGCCAGAAGCCTGTCAGCACATATGTGAAGTTGACTTTGTGAGTGGACTCTGAATGGACTCCAGTTGTCAATGACCCCTACTGAAGAACTGAATGATGATTGCAATTTCGAATGGCTTCTCTTTGGCTATAGTTGCATGTATAAATGATTATGCTGCAATGTATATTAGGAGTAAAGGCTGCATTTTAATGCAAATTACATATATCCTTTCTTTTGTACCATATTCCTTTGTCTTAATGTTTCTGCCATGGTTTGCTGAAGGGGTATTTATGCTGGTTCAGTGTGCTACATTTCTAAAAAGAACACATTCCCAGGGAGTATGCGCCCACCGTTGGACATGGCAATTTAGTCATGGAATTGGGAAACACCCTGCTCTTTTTGAAAGATACCCAGGGATCTTGTATGACCACAGAGAGTCAGAATATCAGCTTTATATCTCATCTGAAGGATGGCATCAATTTTTACAGCACAGTGTTCCCCATCACTGCACTGGGGCATTGGCATCTACACACAGACCTCAGGGAAAGCATCTTCTGATGGCCTCATCAACACCTCTTCCTGCAGCAACATCTCCCCTTTCTAATAGGTGGGGTGGCACACCCATTCACTCACCCCTACAGTTTTCCTAAGACACTGCCTTCTCACCACACTTCTTGCTTTGTTGTGACACTCATATTTCTGGCTTCTTTTACTGTCAGTAACTCTTCACCCCAGTTATCCTCCCAACTCCAAACCTAGTTGGTTCTTTGACCTATGGTAGCTTTAAACCATATTCTGGGAATAGTGGTGACCAATCTCCAGAATGAGAGTCAAGGTCAATAGTAGCCCAGGTTTTACTACAGAGACACCAGATTAAAACTCCACCTAGGGCTCTGTAAGGCTCAGTAATAATAATAATAATAATAATAAATAATAATAATAATAATAATTCATGAGTCCTTCACAGCCAGGTCTCAAGGGCTGGTCTCTAGTTTCCTGCTGGTTCTCCTTGCCTTTGCTCTTAAATCTGCAGCATGGCAGGACCTTTCCCAGCTAGGAGCCCTTTGCTGCTACTTGTTGGTCAGGGGGGCATATGGCCAGAAGCGACCCCCCATATCTTGTCTCTAGGATCAGTTATTCCTTGTTTCTGCTGCATTGGTTACCTTATGGCACCTGACTGCCTCAGAGTGTCTTTTTCTTACATGTGTGCCTTTTTTTATGTTCATTTCTAGTAGATTAGGCATAGCAGGGTATACCACCTCTAGTGAGCCTTGTCCTTTCATACCAGCATGCTCCTCTTTCCCTGTCAGTGCAGGTCTGCTTTTTCTATGAAGTTTTGGTTTGCCACCTTAGTGGTACAGTTATTCCTGGCATACTGTGGCCAGCTGGGCACTCATTTACACTCTTTATACACAGATACTAATAATAATTAATGTTAATTGATTTAGATGTAATAACATAAGTTTTCATGTGTTTTTTCCAAAATCATTATGCATTCATATGTTGAAGTGTTTTCT
>NW_024382280.1:0-38290 GCF_016835505.1 Polypterus senegalus
GGATATTTGGAGATAGGAATTTTAATAAATTTGAAACTTGCTCAAAGCAAGGGCTCACTTCATTGAACTGAGACAGGCTTTTTTGCTCTGCAGTCATTTCTAGGCTCTGTAATAAAGTCTATTTTGACTGCCTATCTGAAGACTCTGATGGTTGTTTTTGAAGAAGTTTTCTGCATAACCGCAGCACCCATGGAAGCCAGTAGGGCTCTGCAATGGAATTACAGTTCCCAGTGTGCTCCCATGCAGCCCTGTGAGTGTCCATATGGGAGCCATACAAGAAGTATACCACCACCCATTGTTCTAGGGTACACATGGTATCAGGAGATTCTTTCATTCTGGACTTCCCTTATAACGGCCACCCTACTTAGAATGGTACCACTTTTAACCCAGTTGGGACGTCTGTGCACTTTAAAAAGGTTCATGTTAAAATGAACTATTCTCACCAGCTTGGATACCAGCCAAGCTATGTTGTCTACGACACTGTAATACTTTATATTTCCATATATTAAATTTCATCTGCCAGTCCATCTAGATTGGTATCATAACAAACTTAACCAGCTTGTTATTTATATTCCTCATCAAATACTTCTTTGTAATTGTGTAAGCACAGTTCCTCACCAGCAATTCTAACTCCGTTACAGCAATTTTAACTCTGTTACAAAGTGATCAAAACTCTCGTTTATACCCTGCGTCTTCTCATTAAACTTGTATCTCACGAATATCATATTCGTTGTAGGCATGACAAATGCCAGTGGCAGCATGTCTATGAACTTAATTTAAACTTAGGGTTTACACCGTGTTTTGTTTCCGCAGTAGCTGCACTTATGAATATGCTTGTATACGTCACTCACTTCATATTCTTTTGCTGCCTTCTCAATTGTGTAATGCATTTTTTGTTCAGCGCTCTTTAGAGCTCTTGCTTGTTCTCTGTGTACTGCGTTGACAGTCAGTTCATGTGAGCCGCTCGGAATACATGCATTGAAGGTTCTCAGCTGTGCTTGTGCTATCTCGTGCGATCTTGCAATTTCCAAGGCTTTATTTAATGTTAGCTAAGACCCGACACTTAAAAGATTCTCTCGCACTTTCGCTGAGTTTGTGCCAAACACTAGTTTATTCCTGACCATCTCATCTTCGTTTGCATAAGCACAGTTCTTCACCCGAAGTATTTAGCGGCAGCGTGTCTATTGGATTGCTGCTGACGGACGGCCTTATATGGGCAGGCACTCAATTACGTGGGAGGTGTGACAATTCAATTTCAAAATGAAACCTGCCTGACTTGTAAGTAAGCTGTAAGGAATGAGCTGCCAAATTTCAGCCTTTTACCTACATGGGAGGTTGGAGAATTAGTGATGAGTCAGTCAGTCAGTCAGTCAGTGAGGGCTTTGCCTTTTATTAGTATAGATTCCGAAAAAATTGTAAGATATATTTTTGCATTATACAGTAAAATGTTTCCTTCTTAAGAACTCTTTTAATTTAAATGTATTTATTTATTTATCAATCATATGATTGATTGATTCCTGCCTTGAGCCCTGTGTTGGATGGGATTGGCTCCAGCAGACCCCTGTGACCCTGTAGTTAGAATATAGAGGGTTGGATATTGGATGGATGGATGGATGATTGACTGATTGGCTGTATTACCTGTCCTGTTAGTTTGTATCCTTTTTTTTTTAAGTTTCGCAGCTTATCCTAATTTTCCCCCTTTTAATTAATACAATGTTTCTAATCTCTAATCTAATCTAATCTAAACATGTGCATTGATGCAAAAACATGTCAGCTTCTCTAATGGTTATATTTTGTTTTGCTATTGTATCTGCATATTTAAAAAGGTTGTTTTGGGATGACCTTTTCCAACAACAGGCTATTTTCTTTTCCATGTCCTCTTTTTTACATAACACTCACATGTCCCCACCTCTTGCTCTAGTTCCATATTCTTGCACTCACCTGTCCGGGAAAGGGAGTGCAGCCCAGGGACAAAACGTTTGACTATGGTTTATCCCCCAAGACTGGCTACTGTGCCACTTCACCTATTAAAAGACGCTCCATGTTCTCTGCCCCCCCAGACAGCAAGGGGGCAAATATAATCAAGGCAGTGAACTTTATAAAGTCATTAAAAATTTTAAAATTTTTTTTAAAGCGAAAACATCAAAATAAATGAAAAGTTAAATTTGGGGCAAGTCAAATTTCAAGATCATCTGGGGACAAAGGATGATGCGGGCTGATACACCGAATAGGTGAGGTTTTTCATTTCTTCATGGCTATGTGACTGTGTTTGTTCTGCTTCTTTCTTCCGGGGTTTCCCCCCTTCAATTTCAGCAGATGATAGAATGAATATTTTAAATTAAGCATGAATTTTAAAGATTTAGGGCCAAGTTAAACCCCCTACCCCCTTGTAAAATGTCTTTTTCCAAACTGTATCAGTACGTCAAGGGGGTGAGCATACAAAATAACCAATGGTTCAAGTGAAGTCCAAAAAATCCGGATTTGCACTGACCCTTTTGAAAAAAAAATTGTGTTGACCTCCTAAGTTTTACCTTCAAAACCCTGTGGTCTGAAAGGTGTCTGTCTGATCTTGGTTCACAAATAACCCCCTCAGGGGAAATCCCCTTGTCTCAAAAGGTGTCCTCCTTCTATGTGTAATGAGCTGCCCAAATTTAAACGAATAAACACTAAAAAAAACTGCTTTAACATTCAAAAGGGAAATAAGGGATATAAAACATAAAAAACATATTACACTCTGTCATATTTGATTTTTTTATGTTTTGCTGGATTTTCAAAAACCCACAAAGACAAATTCCCCCCAAAAATTAGTGCACCAAATAGAGAAATTCAGGAAGGGGAACATTTTAAAAACCTTCATCAGTGGGGGTTTGAACAAATCTTAGCCTGTGGTTGGGAAGAAAGAGACATCAAGGGAATCAATAAAATAAACTCATAAAAGTGAAGAAACCTGAGATGAAATGAGACAGAAAACAAACTCAAAATTTAACGCAAAATGGCATTTCACTTGAACAGACATCTCAATCGGAAAAGTTGAGTGAACAAATTTTAGAATCTAAGTGGACAGTCACAATTGTTTGGGATTGTGCCCGACTTGACAAAAAGAATTTTCCGGTTTGAAATCAACATGCTGAGGTTTATCAAAAACCCCGGATATCAAGCATCAGGTTTTCAGTAATGACCACTTAAAGACACTTGTGTGAAATTTTACAAAAAACATTGATTTAAAAGATATACATATGAATACACATGAATAGTGCACACCCTGAATTATGTTGTTTTTTTTTATAAGCTTACTAAGATAACTAACATTTTCTGTTTATGAAGTAGCAGGACCTTTGGGCTCCAACAACACAAAAAATTGACAAATAAAAGAGAAAGAAACCCTGAACAATTTTTTTTTGCCTTCTAAAGGAATAAATTGTTCTTATACAATATTTTCTGCACATAAATAAAAAGAATAAAAGCCTGGAGAAACAGGGACTCAAAAGTGAAGTTAAATAAAGCTGCAAAACCCAAAGGCAGAACTCAACATCAGGGGAAAATAAAAGGTGATGTGCATCTCATGGGGATCCAGTAAAACCCCTATCGCTCAGTGAGTTCTGAACAACATTAAAATGTCCCCCAGGTTTTGTATACCCCTGAGGCTATTATAGGAGGATGCAATCCCTGTTGTTTTCCAGGGTGCATTAGAGTTTTGTTTTAAGCAACACTCGTTTAAAACACAAATCAACCCGCTGATTTCCTTGATAGTCCCCGACAAACATCTCACAAACCTTCTCCTGTTTTTCACTAAAATTCTTCTGAGTTAAATTTGGGGTTTATAAAAAACACAAAAAAAGGCAAACAGTTTAAGTCTAAACCTGAACCTACAAAGAAACTTGTAATGCGGCTTCCCAAATTCCCTCTCACCTCCTGACCACCCCTTTTTCCCCGGATCAGCACAATCACCTGTACCCCATCCCTCCCACCTGTTGCCTAATCTGTTTTTTGGGGGGAGGTGTCTGATTTGAGATGGTAAATAATAAGTTTTTTGGGAAAACATGATTTCATATGTGTTCCATGTCTACAACAATCTATAAACTCATCGTTAAAAAAAAACGTTTGTCATGTTTTGAATAATTGAAAAAAATTAGACATGAAGTGTATAATGGGGAACCTAAGCCCAAATATCAAGACTTTCAAAAACAATATAAAAGTACATATAACAAAAAAGAGCCTTTATATGCGGGCTCTGGCCCAAAATCAAATAAACACTTTCAAAAAAGGAAAACTAAACAAAGTATAATAAAACAAGTGCACTTCTATTAAGAATATTACTGAAAAAAAAGGTTAGCATTTTTTTTTTTTAATTTTATGTATTTTTTAATTATTTTTTTTTAAATTTTGGACAAATTTTAAAGGCTGTGGCTCACCCCAAAAGGGTACAGACTCTTCAAGGACCTGGTAGAAGTAATTATTGGCAAGGCCCCCCCAGATTTTTGGCCTTCCAATGATCCACAGACCACGTCTTTGATTGTCCAAAAATACCTCAAGCCCCTTTTTTTGGGTATTTTTTTATATCTGTATCTTTTTATCTTTGTATTCACTGTCCATCACAATGTTGTATCTTCAAGGTTTTGGGTGGAGGATCTCGATTTTTTTTGTAGGCTCTGTAATTCAGTTTAAGCTGAATGGGATATCTTGGGTGGGGGATTATTTTTTGGGCAATTTTCCCAGTTTGAAATTCAACATGGAGATGGACAGTGAATACAAGATAAAAAAAAAAACGCATAGATTCGGGGAATTCTAGTGTTAAACCAAGCTGTCAGGGTTTCTCCCTACCCAAAATGTTCCATTTGCTTTTAAAAAATTATGAAGAATGCTAAAAAACAAAAAAATCAAAATATCCCACACGCCGATGGAGATTTTCCCGGGGTTCAAAACCCTAATTTCATCATATTCGGGGTATTCTAATGAAAAATGCTGACACAATCATGTCTCTTATATATGTATTTGAATACTCGGTACAGGTTAAAATTTACTACCTTCTTTTATCCCCCCACTTATCTTAACTCTCTGACACAGCCCATTTTTTTTTAATCCGGGAAATAGCAGTAATAACCCTTTTGGTTCAATTTTGGGATAAATAAACAATCTTGGCTGCCCCTATTTACACCCCATGAATCTTCGAACAGATCAGGAGGTCCTGCCCCCAGAGGTGGTTCTCCTTCTGGGTGAAAACCCAATGTCTCCTCATTTGCCCTTTAGAAATTATGCCGGGGGTTTCCCAATCCATGAATCCCCACTACACAGTTTTGGTGAGCACCTACCTGCTCTCTTTTTCCTTTTAAATTTTAAAAACATTTTTTCACACTGGACGAAAGGTTAATTTCCTATTCGTCACCTTAACTGATTCATCAGTGCGGGGGCCCCAAGTTGGGGGTGACCTTGTCTGGTTGGGGATATACAGTTGAGCCTCTTGCCTCAACTCACTTTTTTGGTTTGTAACACACCTTTATGGTAAAGCATCAGTTATCAGGAAACAATAGGGTCCTCTATAAGGAGGAAAATAATATTCACAGAAAGAACAATTAAGTACCTGATGTTTTTTTTTGGTATCTGCATTTTGACCTGTCTGGAACGGGAAAGTGGGAAGACAAGCCCTTCTTGTCCTCCTCAAAAATTTTACCCACAATATCACTGACTCCAGACCCCTTGCGTCTTCTACAATCCCTACTACATAATGTAAAGTCAATCTCATGGTTTGCGTAAGTTTTTGGGCCCCTGCCCCAAATGATTTTACACATTCTGACTCTGAACACCCTGATCTGGCTCTGGGTTTTTTTGGTGTCTCCTGGGCCCTTTCCCCAATGGCTTTGGTGGTGTTCTTATGAATTCATTTTATGTTCCTCTGGAGTTTCTACTGCTGAGTTTTCCAAATGCCCCAAATTTTTTAAACTTTCCCAATTCTAAAATTACCCCTGGTCTTGCTTACATCTTTTTTCTTTTGCCCCAGATTTCCCTTTCTTTGTTTTTCTTTTTTCTCATCTTTTTTATCATTTGACCCCTTTTCCCTAATGGAAGCTTATTGGTTTTGAGATACAGCTGCCCGTTTCTGTCCATCAGGAAATTACTTTCCTTTTTGATATATTTGATGTTAACATTTGCAGTAACCCATCTACTGGAATTGTTTGTGTAATTCAGGTATTAAAGGGGTGCACAGCATTTTCATTTCAAAAATGGTGCTTTACAAACATTAGCACTATTTTTACAAACCCCATACCAAATGCTTAAAACAGAGATAGAGAAACCCCCAAACAGACACAGAGATACACAGAAACACAGACTGACACTTCTATGTCTCTGTTATATGCCTTTTATACCCATCTGTTGGAATGACAAATGTGATAAATTGTATTACTAAAAATGTTTGTAAGCACCATATATTGGAATACAGAACATGTCCAGACTGACACACAGATAAAAGACACAAGACTCTTGTCCTTTTATTAAGATAGATAAACTGATTTCTGTCTGTCTGGCAGTTATTCTTTTTGGGATGATTCAGTGTTAATGTTAGAGTGTTGTGTGTTCCCCCATTACTATGTCCTGTGATCGCCATTTAGTACAGGTTTCTAAAGCAGTGTTAATGTTTGTTATATGCCATCTATTACAATGACAAATCAATGCTTTTTAAGACTAAAAATGTTTTATAAGAAATTTTGGAAGGGCAGAGACAAAGAAGTGGAAGAACAGAAACACGAAAGTTTAATTAAAGGAATTTAATGGTCGGGCCGTGATTTGGGGACAGGTTTTTATAGGCCAATGCTGATCTGTGGACTGACGTTGGAAATCTGCTGTCCCCTTGGGTGCTATAAACCTGACATTCTCTTAACTGTGTTAAGGGCTATTGACCCTTTATAACATTTAACTCTTTTCCAATCATTTTCAAGATTCAGACCTGCCATTGTGTATTAAACCTTAAATTTTCTTGAGAGAAAAGTGGCCTCACAGAAGTTTGTAAAACCACCAGTGTGTCCGTGTGAAGTCTTGTGTAGTGGGGCCACTTCACTTTTGTGCGGTAAAAGAATGACAAAACGACACAAAACTCCGTAAATTTCCCGCGCCATCACGGGTACCTGCCAATTGTTTAATCAAAACTGAATTCTTATGAGGGAGAATTGGTCCCTCGTATTTTATTTCGGTTCAAAGTTTGTAAAAAGTATTGTTCGGAAATATTGCAAAATTACTATCTTTATTGAGAAGTTTAATTGTCCTTATAGTGATGCCTCAGAAAATCGTCGGTGTTGGTGCTTCAAAACCAAAAGGCCCGATCATTTAGTTTTGTTTGATAAAAAGTTAAAATCAGTGACACAGCAAATGTCTTAAAAATAAAAAGACATCAGTTATCACTGCTGCATTGGAATTCTGAGAGTTTATGTTACTGGCACAAGAAATGCATGTTGTGTGTCTGATGATTTAAAAAAAGAAAGACGCCTATAAATCGAAAAAGAAATCAACCGTCAGACTGACAGAGAAAAAAGGGGGAATACTGTCTGGAATTTAATGTGAGGGCAAAAAGAAAAAAAAACACAGTGTTACTGTACACTGTGTGTGTGGTGGGGGGCCTCTCATGAGAAGGGGTGGCCCAGCACACGCCATGCAGGAGCGAGGGCTCTGAGCACCCGGGACAGGATGGGTGAGCCCCCCTGGGCCCCTCAGCTCATCTGAACCGCTGATTTAATGTGCTGCTCGCTGTGATGGGGAAAAAGAAAGTCAAAGTGACTGAGAAAAAAAAACAAAAACAGACAGGGGGAGAAGAAAAAACTGAGAGAGCCAGCAGCTGACCACTTGGAGCTGTGGGGAAAACCACCGACCCCGGCTCCGACAAACAAATATAAAAGACATCTGGGTTTATGAACTCTTTGTGATAAGAACTAAATGAACAAACAAACATCCTGGAGAATTGTGAAACACACACAGCAGAGAACGCCTCATGTGAATGACGCCGAAGGGGTATGGGGTGCGGGGGCCCCGGTTTAAAAATCTCAGTGTGCAGGGGGCGTCAGTAGGGGACATGGAGTGGAATGGACTGAAATTTTGGGCTTTTCTTTCCATACAGTAATACATCTTGTCACCTTTTAAAGTGATTTATGACACTGAGGTTTATGTGCTTTTTTTTTTTTCACGTTTCTTTTTTAAATTTATCAAGTCTTTGGAAATCTTCTTGTCATATTTCTATTTCTATTTTTTTCAGCTGCACCATAATCTTCTGATCCTTTTACTTCGGGGGGATTTTTTAACAGGTTTTTTTTGTTTCCCCTCGTTTGATTATCCTGATTGGCTTGCTGGTACTTTGGGGTTCTTTTTGTTATTTTTTTTGCCCTTAAATCTTCTTAATATCTGTGATATATAATGTGGTTTTAATATCCATTGATGCTAATTTTTGTCTGCCCTCCTTT
This sequence comes from Polypterus senegalus, assembly GCF_016835505.1. Classification (NCBI taxonomy): domain Eukaryota; kingdom Metazoa; phylum Chordata; class Cladistia; order Polypteriformes; family Polypteridae; genus Polypterus; species Polypterus senegalus. The sequence goes on from NW_024382280.1 coordinate 8,442, forward strand.
CTTTAAACTCAAAAAAAAACGCTGTTCAAATCACATTGCTGTAGTGTGGTTTTTTTCAATACCTTTTTTTTTTTTGTTTTAGTGAAATTGTAACAAAAAATGTGAAGGAGCTTGTCAGTAAGGGTTATTATGAACGGGCATTTTATTTTACTCTCTTTTTTTTCCTTATTCACTAATGATTGGTTTTTATTTCAGAATATTTGTAGTTGCAAGAAACCCTTCAAGAGCCATCAACTGTATATGAAAAAGAGACAAACGGGGGGTGGTGACAGAAAAAAATCAAAAACCCCTGAAAAAAAAGCCCAAAAAATTGGGGGTAGTCTGGGGGTTTTAGATCTGGGCCCCCCTATCAAGTATACAATTTTTTTATGATAGAATTAAGTTAACCCTATCATCAGGAATGTCTTTGTGTTGCTAAGTGAATGAACTTTGGGGGTTAATCCAAATTTTTTACCTTTTTTTTTCCCGTTAGAAAAACACTAAAAAAATCCCCGGCGGAAAAAAATTTAGCTCACCTTCAGTCTCAATTTTTTAAATGGTAAAGAAAATAAAAGGTAATTTTCTGAAAAGATGTTTTAAATTTTTTGTAAATTATGTTTTGCTCATTTTTCTTATTTATGCAATACCTGGGCGTTTTCTTTAAAAATACAATCATTTCATATTGCTGTATTTTGTGAAGGTTGTTTTTTTAAAATTTTCTTTATTCATGTGGGGGTACACTGTTTATGATTTTTTATTTCCCCCCCGTTATTTCAATAAATATTCTCCTTATTTGAATGTGTAATAAACAACAGTGAAAATTTTGGAGACTCCCGGCAATTCATATAAATACTTCAAGTTTCTTTGACTTTTTTTTTTTTTAACATTGTATAATGATTTTTATTTCTATTATTTTGGGAAGTATTTATTTCAACATGAATTAATAAAATGCCCAATTTTCAATATCTGGAAATATAAAAAACTTTTTAAAATCTGCAGTTACAATTTACAGACTTTCAGATTTCAAAAATAAAAACTCCAAAAGAGCTCAGATGACCCGACATTCTTTGAACTTTGGTCAGTCGGTGGAATTTGGGTTAAAAGTAATTCTAAAAAATGTTCCTTTATTGTTTTATTTTTTTATTAAACTAAACCTTCATTTAATTGTAAATTAATGTTTTCCCATTCCTGCACTTTAATCCGCACTCCTCAATAAGGCGCAGATGACAGGCGAGTGAGGCGGGAGTCGGCCTTCACTCCCACACTGCTGGCTCACAAATGACACTGGGTGACTGGAGGGGAAATGAAATGGACGACGAAGGCAAAAATTTGATGTAATTAAAAATAGGATTTGTGCTTTAGACTGACATTTGTTTATTTGTAAATCTCATTAGCGAGCTCTCCCTCATAAAAACACAATTAATATTCAGAGGACACATTGTGCTCATTTTATAAAAACAGAGAAACTTAAACCTTTTAAAAAAGAAATCCATTTTTTTTGTCGTAAATTTTCTGCCTATCACCCGGTTTTCAGGTTTTTTCTTCCTCTTTCATTTGTCAAATTTTGGGTGTTTAAGACACAATACTCAAAAGTGTTAGTTATCTTGGTAAGACTTTTTTCAAATCTAATAACACAATAAAGAGGTTGGGCCCTGCATATGTTTTCATATTTTTTTTCTTTTTTAATGAATCTTTTGTGGGGATTTGAGCACAAGTGTCTTTAAAAGATCATTAATAAAGACCTGGGTTTTTATCCATGTGTTTAGATAAACCTCAGCATGTTGATTTCAAAAAAGGGAAGTTCTTTAAATCAATGGTCACTAATCAGACAATCTGTGACTGCCCCTCAGTCCTAAATTTGATTCACTCATTATTTCCTGTTTTTTGTCTGTTCAATGAAAGATTTTATAAAAACACACAGCTGAAAACATTTTTGGAAAATTTTCCTTTACTTTTCTCTCTGTGCGTTCTCGCTCATGTTTCCAGTTTGCACTGGGGTTTTTTTTATTTATTCCCCTTTCGCTCTTCTTTTCCCCCAACCACGGTGACGGTTGCAGGTTAAAAATCCATTACACTGATGAAGTTGTTGAATGTCTCCCTTCCCAAATGTCATTTTTGGGATACAAGTGGACAGTAATGTTTTGTGATGTAACACACAAGGAGGCACAAAATAAAAACATCAAATATGAGACATTGTAACGTCATTTTTTTGTTTTTATATCATTATGCTATAGGGCCACAACAAACCAACATTGACAATAACTTTTAAAGGGGGGCCATGCCTGATTTGTTGAGAACTTCAGTGTTTTTTAGCAAACATTAACATCTTTTAAAAAATCTTATTAGCGGGTCTCCCTCATACAGAACACAATTAATACCCGAGAACAGATTTTGCTCATTTTTATATAAAACAGAGAAGCTTAAAAATTTAGAAGAAACCCTTTTCTTAAACAATTTTTTTTTTAAAAGGATAAAAACTTGTTTTTATATTTTAAATAATTGTTCTTCCTTCTTTTTTGGGCCCCCTTTTCATGATTTTGATTTTTTTATCTTTTTAAACCCTTACACTATGAAGTTGTTGAATGTCTCCCCCTTCCCCTCTAGTAGGTTTGATGCACTAAAGATTTTTGTTCAAAATATTTGCGATATTTTTTTTTTCATTTCATTATCGTGGTTCAAATTGCTCTTTAGCGTTTTACATTCTGCAATGGTGGGTGTGGGAATTTGGTTTTTTTCACTGTCAATGTAAATACTCAAAAATATTGTGATATATTGTGGAAGAAATTCCGGGACCCCCACTGGGTTAAAAAAAACAAGAAATGAAAAGCGCGCCCGTCTTCTTATCATGGTCTGACCAAGGAGCAAAGCACCTTATTGGGTGTTCAAAGGAGGGCCCTTTTTTCTCTCTATTCCGACTTCATTCATCAGATCACAATGCCAAAGGGGTTCATCCCTAATCAGAAACCTTTTAAAGGTTGGACTTAAAACCTGAGGCTTTTGGGTTCAAATCCTCCCCCTAACTTTTGCCCCCCCAGTAATTTACTTACCCACCTGAGCACCAACTGGTTTAAAAAAAAAAAGCAGCCAATGTTAAATTTTGTAAGTCACTTTGGGTAAAGTGTCGCCCATAATTAAATTTAATGTTAACCTGATTGGTTTATCCCGTTTAACAGGATGTCCCAAACAGGACCTTTTGATGGTCCCCGCCCCTTTTGGTGATTTACCGGCCCCGTTAACCAGGGTCTGTGACTGTTTAGGTGTTTTAAAAAATTCCCCCGCAACAGGCACGTCCATGCGTTTCAGCCCCTTTTTTGTAATGTTTCCCCTTTTGTTCAGGCAGGTCTGTCAACAGGAAACTTAGTCTGACAAAAAAAAGAGCAAGCGTGCACTTTAAAGATGACTTTTTTTCCCTTTTACCCAAGGGTTTTTTACTTGTCTTGCTATAAAATCACCTAAAATGCCTTTTTAATAATTCAAAACCCTTTTTCATAATAAGCTCAAGAATGAGAACCACAGACCCCGCAAATTGAAGGGAGCCTTTAAACAGTTGCATCACATCTAGGCCCCTCAAACCCGGGGTTTAAATTCAATTCCACAATAAACAATCCACACCCACAATAAAACACATCAATAATCCATGAAAACTAAAAGGCTTTTAGAATCAAAAAAGGCCCTGAGGGGGCCCCTTTAATGTGTCCATGCAGAGCCTTCATACCCTCCGCCAAAGAGCCCGATGAATGTCTGGGCTTTTCTCCCCGTCCTTTGGATGAGCACCCAGTGCTTTTGGGGGAGGGGTTCTCTTGTTGTCCTTCCATTCTCTTCATGCCTTTATGGTGGACCGAGAAGACAAAATGGTCCCCGTGGTGATGTGGCAACAGCTGAAATGTTTCTGAAAAAACGATATGTTTTTCAAATTAAAACAACCATTTTATGAAAACATGACTTTTTTTGTTTTTTGTCATATGAGGTAAAGTGCTCCAGTAAACTTGACCCATAAATTGTGTTTAAGGTATTTGGTCCACTGTATAAGATGATTCCTGATGGACTCTCAGCCCTTTATTTCTGCTCTGCTCAGCTGATGCTTCTTTTTCCCTTTGGTTGCCCCCCCATTTCAGACCCCTTTTGTTTTTCAGGGGGTATTTTATGTGGTGGTCTGCACTTTTCCCTTTGATTTAGGTTCCAGTCCTTATCTCCCTTTTCTCTCTTTTCATGTGGCCCACTCTTCAGGGGGGCAGGCTTTTTTATCCCAGATGGAAATTTGAGCGGGAATGTGTGACAGGGGACATTGTTGGGGGAAAAAAAATAATAAAAAAAGACCACACGGAAAACCCTTTTGTAATCGCACACACACCATAAGACTTCTACAAATCAGAATAACAATTTGTGAACAAAACGAAAAACACCAAAAAGAACTCCCCAGGACTCCTGCAGCTACTAGAATTCAGAAGTCTGAGAGTTCTGAGATCAAAAGGGGCTTAATCGGAGTCTTCACTCGAGACCCTAAATCCCCGATGGCCACAAATGACACTTTGGTGACAGAGGATGGCTGCCCGGGGGAAAAAGTCAAATTTGGGCCTTTTTTACCACTTGTTTGTGATGGCGGGCGTGACAGAAAGGGTGCCAGACCCCGCTGCTCATTTTAATGTTCTTAGTCACACAGTTTTGTTCTTTATACTGAGATTCACCACTCATTCATTCATTCATCCCCAAAAACATCTTATCCAAAGCAGGTCACAGGGGGGTGAAGCCAATCCCAAACAAGCATTGTGCCGGCAGGAAAAATCACTGGACAGGATGCCCTCCATCTCAAATGAAAAACACACACACGGACCCCCAACATTGACCCGATGTGTTTTAGGCCCCGCTCCCCACCAAAGCCCAGTTTTTGTCTCCACACTTTTAAGTGCCCTCAACGGCCGGTTTTTTAAAACCCCGTTTCCGGTCATCATCCAGGAGTGTTTTCGCGAATTCAAAAAAATATCTTTTTGGGGCGAAGGGTGAGACATGGGCAAGTGGTCTCAAAACAGACCCTCTCACTGTCCACCTAAAGTGAAAGCATAAGACGCTTTGAAATTCATTTCTCCCGCGGGGTTCGGGGACAAATTACAAAAAAAGAATGTCGTAACATCTCAAATAATGCAGCACTTCCAGCCTCAAATTAACTTGCAATTTTTTTGCATTTAAAAAAGACATGTTTAAATTATTCTCATAAAGAAAAAATTTAAAATAATGGAGGGGAGCATATTGATTGGCAGGAGCAACAGTATTTCACTGTATTCTATTCTAATAAATACAAGAAAAAGATAAAAATTTTTGGGATTGTGATAATACCTATAATTAAGTTCAAAAAAAAAAAGTGAAAACAATTTTGGGGTCTTTTTAGATAAAATCTTTTGCCAACTAAGGGGCCCATTTTCAATTTAGGGACAGGAACAACGGGTTCCCGGGGGCCCCGGGAAATCAAAATGCGCATTCAGGATGTGACTGTCTCCTTTTCCCGAAAAAAAGAAAACAAAAAAGGGAAAAGGTAAAACAACCCCTGGCCCGGGTGTATACATTTTATAACCTTTGGGTTGGCAACCTTAAAAGGGGGCAAATTTCCAACAAAGCACTGGTTTGGCCGAGGGAACCACAGCAATGGGACTTTTTTTAAATGGCGGGGGTTCAAGAACCATTAGGGGCGATTCACTTTTGTCAGCACCCTCTACTGTAAAAGGTCAGTTGGTGACTTAGTGTTTTTTGGTCAAAAAAAGGGGTTCCTCAACTGATGGTAGCCCACTTAATTGCCAATGCTTCCCTTTTTTACGTCCATACCTGGTTTCCCCCGTAATACTTACTGATTTAGGGAAAATGACTGGGGTTCACACCCTTTATGCTCTGCCTTAACAGGCACCAAGCCTGGTCCAAAGCAACGGGGCTGGACAATAAAAGGGAGAGAAAAGGAACCAAAAAACTGGTGCAGATATAAGGGCCTTTTTAAAATCACAAAAAGCAGTTTCCATTTTTTGTCTCAAACCGTCATGTTAAGCACCCACTTCATTGTCAGGTCAGTCAAGGGTGAAGCCTTCTCAAAAAATGAGATACAAACCCAATGTAGTACCCAACAAGTGCCGGGAAGGCTTGGACTTGCTGCTTGGTTCACAGATAGGGCCAGTTAAGTGTGGCATTAACTTTAATACACTGTGGTCTTAACAGCACCAGTGCCTACCATAATGTTGATCAGAACATTCACAAGACAAAAGACGCTGACGGAGAGGTGTGAAGGGATTTAAGGTGGCTGGATTTATGAGTTTTTTTTTTTTTTCGTAGGCTTTGGTAATTCTAGTGTTAAACCTTTCCTACAATCAGGACACAGTGTAGCATACTGTCACTGATCCATTACCGCTGCATGCCAATGTGTTATGAAGTGTTATGTCAAGGTGACTAAGTGAGAGGCCTTTGTCTTGCTGTGACCTAAGCTCTGAGTTCAGACCTCTGTAAAGCTGATCTGCTCCAGCAGTGAGTTGTGTGAGCCGATGTGAAGTACAAAGACTATACTTTCTAATTACAGAACATACCAAGTGTCTTCAGGCCATTGGTATGCTGTAGGAACAGACAACATTTAGTTTGTGGGCCTGATGGGTAACCTGATGACTTGTGGATCAGAACTCTTTGTGAATCTATGGATGTAACTTCTGTTTGTCAAGTGAACAACTAACTGATATATTGGTCACCCAAATTTGATTTGTAATACTTCAATATCAGCATTTCAATTGTAAAAAGATATCTGTGATTCATTTCAACATACAGTATACAGTATGTTAATCCTTTAAAGACATGATTCAGTAAAGGAGAAGTGGTAGAAATATGTCTGTTATTTTGCTAATTATAAAGGGGGCCCCACCCCCCCCCTTTTTTTTTAAAATTTTTTTTGTCCAAAAAAAAGCCCCCCCCCCCCCCCCCAAAAAAAAAAAAAAAAAAAAAAAAATTTCAAAGGGGGGTTTTGGCCCCTTAAAAAAAAAAGCTAAAAGGGAAAATTTTTTTTAAAAACCCCAACCAAATTAGTAAACCCAACCCCCCAAAAGGGACCGGGGACCTTTTGGAAAAAAAAAAAAAAAAAAAAAAAAAAAAAAAAAAAAAAAAAAAAAAAAAAAAAAAAAAAAAAAAAAAAAAAAAAAAAAAAAAAAAAAAAAAAAAAAAAAAAAAAAAAAAAAAATTTTTTTTTTTTTTTTTTTTTTTTTTTTTTTTTTTTTTTTTTTTTTTTTTTTTTTTTTTTTTTTTTTTTTTTTTTTTTTTTTTTTTTTTTTTTTTTTTTTTTTTTTTTTAAATTTAAAAGTTTATTAATTAAAAATTTAAAACCCTTTGTGTAACAGACCAATTTTAAATTTTGCCAATGTTTTTAAACTTCCGGGGAAACAAAAATTAAATTGGAAAAAAGGGCTGGCGGGGGTTTTTTTTAAAATTTTCCCATGGAGGGCCCGGTTGACGTAAGTGTTCATTAAGCAGGAAAGACAGTAAATCTTTGTCCGCTTATTAAAACCAAATGGGCTCAGAAGAAATAGAAGTTGAAGTCCCCGGACTATATCAATACAAAAAAAACCAGTACAGCCCAAATCAAAAAGAAAAAGGGGTTTAACAGGCCCATTGAACCCCGCCAGCCTTTTTAAAACAAGGAAAAAAAAAAAAACCTTGTAGGAGAAATAAAGGCCTTAAATGCAATCTAACCCTTTTCCCATTAGGTTGGGATTTTTCAAAAAGAAACCCCAAGAAAATTTCCAGAAAGAAAGAATAATTAATGGTAAAAAATAAAAATATTAAAACAAAAGCAAATTTAAAGGATGAATATTAATAGATTTGTTTAAGTCCTAACCTTTAAATTTGGGCTGGCTTTTTTAAAGAAACAAACACCCATCCCCGGGTTTGGGTTTAGCTCCAGAAAAGCAAAATGACGGTCCAGACTCACGCCCCCTTACCCTTAAACACAGGATGGTTTTTTTAAAAACTTCGTTAAAAAAAGCCTTAAATTTAGGAGACGTGTTGTTAACAGCAGAATGGGGTTTTTTACCTGCTCAACCTTAAAAAAACGCGAATTTTTTAAACGGACGTATGGAGGGAAACCCCCTTTGCCACCGGGGGGCCGAAACGTCCCTTCTTTGGGTTTTGTTTTAAAAAAAAAATTTTTATTTTTAAAACACTCAGCCCTACAAAAAAAAAATTTAAAAACATCACGGGGAAATTTTAAAAATCATAAACATAAAACATTCCCAAATTGGAAAAGGGGAAAATTTTGGGGGTTTTTTTGAAGGGGGAGTTTTGTTGAAAAAAGGAGAAAATTTTTTTTTGGAAAATGCGAGGGGGGGGGAAAAAACCCTTATAGTGACAAGACAGGGGGGGAAAAAGGAAAAAAAGGATCGAGAACGAGAGGGGATGATGATCTGTACCAAATCAGAAGATATGGGGGAAGAGATGAATATTTAAAATTATACAGAATTTTTTTTAAAATTAAGATATTTGCCGGAAAAAGAGCGCTGGAGAACAGGGTGGGGTAAATAAAGGGGGTCCGTTAATACGCAGGGGTTCGAAAGTTGGTGGTTGATTTTGAGAAAGACCAAAAAGAAGGAATTAAATGGGGAAAGACAAGGCGGAACAAAATGGCGGGGCCTGTGGGTAAAAAAGGAAGGCGATTGTTTTAAAACGGAAATAAGCAGACCGAGGACATTATTGATGAGTGTAAATTAAAAAAAAGATACTGTAAAGGATGACACCAAATTTTTCCACAGGGGGAAACGAGCCGCGTTATTGTACAATAAAAAAACATTAGTTCTGGATAATGTTGATTTGGCCTCCAGGAGAAGTCTGATTTATTTGTTGTTTTTCAGAAAGAAAGAGAACCATGTATTTGTTAATAAACAGGAGGGGGGGGAAGAGAATGGGGTTTGGGGGACAGATGGGGTTTATCAGCATAACAGTGAAACTGAATATTATATTTCGAAAATATACCCAAAGGGAGAAGGTAGAAAATGAAAAGAAGACCCCCAGGACAGACCCCTGGGGGCCATGAAGAGGAAAGGCCCAGAAGTAATGATTTCAATCGAAAACTGATCACGAAAGGGAAATTTGAACCAGGCTAGGGGAGAAAGGAGAGACCGATTGGACTCCCCACAAGTAGAATGGGGTGAAAAGGTCCCCCAGGATCCAAAGAATAAGAATGGAAAGAAAACCAGTCACCCCATGGAGATCATTGGTTTTTTATTGCTGTTTCAGTTATAAAAGGGGAAGCCAGACGGGAATTCTACGATTTTTTGTTAAATATGGTGGATTTAGCAACATCTTTTGATTTTTGTGAATGGTAAATTGAATGGGAAAAATTATCAAAAATTGGGATCTAAACCCGTTTTTCAATTTTGGGGGTGATGGCAGCAATTTTAAAAAGGGGGAAAACATTTCCCAGGGAAAGGGGAAGAATAAATGATAGAATATGGGGGGAAGAAGGGATAGTGTTTTAAAAAAACTGTAGGAAGGGGGCATAAAGAGAAGGTTTTGCACAAAGAGTCTGAGATATCAGTGACAGGGGGAAGTTAAAATAGAAAACGGGGATGGGGGGATTAAAAAGGAGAACTCCGAGACATCAGGGGCCCGGGAGGGTTGTTTTTTGTGAATTTTCTCAATGAAAAAACATTAGAAATCAAAAAAAGGAAGAGGTACGGGGGGCAGGTAAAAATCTGGTGCCCAAAAAGAAGAAGAACAGGAAAACAGTAATTTAGAACCCTCTTTTAAAAAATAATGGTAGAGATGGAATTAATTTGGAAAAATACCTTTATAATAAAAACAGATTATTAAACATTTTTATGGATAGTAAGACCAGTTTTTTTAAAGAGCGTTAAAACCCGCAACCCTTTTTGTTTTTAGTGAGTTCAGATGAAAACCCAAAGGGTGTGACTGAGAGAATAATCAGTTTTGGGTTTTAGTGGGAACAAATTTAAAATTTTGGACTATTGTTATAATGGTAACCAAACCCTTTGGGAGAAAAGTCATTCAAATGAAAAAAGACTAGAGAAAGCAGAAGGGATATCAGGTTTAAATTTCTTAAATTTAAAAAGAAATGGCCGGGGGAACTTGGTTCGAAAAGGTCATTTTGACATTAAAAGAAAGAAAAATGATCGAGAAAAAGAGAATAAGGCCATACTCACACAAAGAAAACCAAACAATCATCCAGTGAATACGTTTTGAAGTTTTTTCTTAAAAAAAAACATAAATTTAAATTTTCTAAATTTTTTAATTTAAACCCCTTAATTTCCACATTTAAAAGGAAAAACATGATTTAGAAAATTTTTAATGTGTGCTTTAAGACATGCAGACTCAAACATAATTCCTAGACGGGGGTGATTCAGTAAAATTAATGGTGTTTCCCACTTTTTTGGGTACAAACTTATGTTGTGATTAGCCACTCCTTCCAAAAATTAACATCTCTGTTTTATCTGTGTTTAAAGACAAGTAGTCTCATCCACCCCCGCTTTAATCCACTAACAAACTAATTAAAGACAAATCAGAAATTTCAAATCTAAAAGAAAGGAAAAAACTGGTGTCATCTGAACGAGTAAAAAATTGACACAATGTTTACTAACGAACCCCAGTGGAAGCAAAAGGAAAACAGAAAAAGGTCCCAGAAAGGCACTCCGGGACAAATTATCTCATTTCTGTGTATAATGATGGGTCCTGTCAGAAATTTCTGTGTAAACCGATTTGATAAAAAAGAATAAAAAAAAAGGGGTTCCTTGTTCAACACCATTTTCTACCTGTGCAGAAAAACAATTAAGGGTTTTAAAATTCACCTCACAACGTCTAAAAACAAATTACAGTGGGTTTCCTTCATCAGGGATATCAGAATGTTTTAAAAACCCACGTTATCCGTTTTGTACTAGACCATAGAAACCAGACGGGGAATTTCAAAAATTGTTAAAAGATGACAAAAGCTGATTGGCGACACTTTTTCTAATTTTAGGAAAAGGAAAATTTGAAAGGGATCTTAATTTTTATATGTGTGGGTTGGTCTGATTTTAATAATTTTAAAACCCTTACATTTTTGTGCATCAGGTACTTAGCAAAATGAACTATTGATAATGTTTAGAATAGGATGCAAGAAGATCCATTTTTTCCCAAATTTTTTTGCACTGGGTCTAGGGAACAAGTATGGGTTTGTTTTAAAAATTTAAAAGTTAAAGACCCTTTCAGTTACAGGTTAAAATGTCAAATCTTGAATGAAATATGAGACAGTGTCTGCTAATAGTAGGGATTTTACTGTGAATGAGATCTGGGACCTTTATTTTTTAAATTTTCCTTGAGAAAAGCCAAAAAAATGACACCATTGGTAACTAAAAGATTACAATATCAAGCTTACCAGGCAACCGGCCCTTCTTCAGGCAAAAATTTTCATTAAAGAAGTTCAAAAAGTCTCACAGCTCTGTCTGTTGGTTTTTTGCACTGTGATCTGAATTCTTTTGTTAGTTTAATTTCTAAAAGTGGGGGAATTTTTTATTATTGCTATTATTATTTATAATATAGTATTCTGGGATTTTTAAAGAATTTTTTCATATTTTTAACACTTCTTTCAATTTAAAAGACATGTCCCTTTTGTTTTCTCCATCTGCACCCCAGTTCGACACTAATTTAAATCAAGTTTTTCATTAAATCGGGAGATTTTCTATGTGCTTTGATTACTTTTTTTTGGGGGAATCCACTGCGCCCAGAGACCTCTAAAGGTCACATTAAAAGGGAAGTTACTGATAAAAATTTTTTCCACTTTTATTTGATTTTTATCTAAATTTTTTCCAATTCCCTTCATTATAAAGTATCTTTAAATTTTGAACAAATTACAATCTAGAGGTCGCAATTTTTTTGTTTTAATCTGTAGTTTTTTGGAAGGAGGACCAAATCAAATGAATTTAAATTAGTGCTTGGAAATAACTTCATTTAATGGTGAAATTTTAAACTTTAAATTTTCCCTTTGTGTTAAATTAAACTAATGTGTGGTTATGATTATGATTGGACCTTGACAATCTGAAAAAAACCCCCTTTGAATTTAACAAATACAGTATGTAAAATTTTTGCTGAAAGTGTCAGTTTCACATCAATATGTACTTTAAAAACCCCATCATTAGTTTATAATTTATAGAAACAGAAAAAAGTTTTAAATTAGTAAAAAAATGAATATGGCCCAGGTGGTCTGTAGACTAGCATTATAATTTGTTAACTGTTTTAATTTTAAAATGAATGCCTCAAAGGAGGGAAGCCCCAAATTTCTAGAAGTATTTGTTTTTGTCAAAAAATTTTTCCCAAAGGCCTCCTCCTTGAGCAGTCTTTAGATTTATAAGGGAACAGTATCCATCTGGTGATCCCTCAGTTTGGGAACAGTGTCCATTTACAAAGATTTCCCATGAAAGACACAGATCAGATTTACAACTTACTTAATATCTTTTTCCCATCCATCCTTCCACTTATCTGAGATCGGTCCGGGGCGAACGGAGACCCCCAGATGTCCCTCCCCCGGGCCTTTGAGCTCTTCAAAAGGGAACCCAGAGGCTTTCCAGACCAGCCTAGAAACAAAATACAATACAAACAACAATACAGTACTTTTTCTAAAAATGTAGCTCAAAGTGTTTAAAGACGCCCCCCAGCCTGCCCTAGGTCCCCCCGGGAACCCTCCGGGTGGCGTGTGAACACCCACCGGGGGCCCCCCAGGGGGCATCCTGATTATGCCAAAACCATCATCTGACTCCTCTCGATGAGAGGAGAGGGCTCCCCCTAGCCCCTCCCGGATGACTCAGTTTCCCACCCTACCTAAAACTATTTCAGCCACTTTTTTTTTGGGACTTGTTTTTTTGGGTCACTCCCATAAAAAATAGGTGGGATGGGAAACGGACCGACCCAATTGAGAGTTTTGCCCGGCGGGCCTTTTTTTCAATGACAGACCAATGAGGCCTGCATCATTGGAATCAGCACCGATCCACCGTCCATCTTACACCATTTTTCCCCTCACTCACTCGGAACAAGCCCCCAGCCCTTAAACCCTTTTTTATTTGGGGGCAGGATCTCCCCCCAACCAAAAGGGGGCCCCACCCTTTTAAGTGAAGACCATCGCCCCGATTTGGAGGGGTTACCCGCAAACCCGCTTCACACTCGCTGCAAACCAATGCGGAAGAGAAAAAGATCCCCCAAAACCCCGCCTTTCTCAACCCCTGAAGCGCCTGAAAATCAGCCCAAAAATTTGGGGAAAAAAATGGTGATAAAGGGCCCTGGGGACCAAACACCACTGAAATGGTTTGACTTACGCCGCAATGGACCAAGCTCATCCATGACAGGGCCCGAACACCCCTACCGGGGGGTCCGCCCCATATTCTGGAGTACCCCCAAGGTTCCCCCAGGGACAAGGCAACCCCTTTTCCCAAAGTCCCAGCCCTGTAGAATGGTAAATCCCGCACCCCCCAGGACCCTTCAAAGGGTGCAGAGCTGTCATTCTCCCCGGGATAAAAACACACTTTTTCCTCCTGAACTGATGTTCAACTATCCGGGGCCTCCCCCAGGATCCCCAAAAGTTTTTTCCGGGGATTTGAGGGGTGCCCTCGATTGGAACTTCCCATGGGCCCCCCCAATGGGGGGGCAAGGAGGCGGCAGTGATTTGGGGTGATGGAAGGCAAAACCCTGGGGTCCAATCCAGAAGCGGTTTGGACAGGGAAATTTCCCTCTAAAAGGGAAGGAACCAGCTGAAGGAGGTCGAGAAGTTCGCTGATATAATCAGGCTCCCCTTGACGCGCGACTAGGAACCAATCTCCTTGAGAGGAGCTAGACTTCATATGGGGGCCCCCTTGGAGGCTCAGGGGTGTGTGGAAATTTGGGCGGCTCCACCTATTGCTATTGGCCCCCTTGAACCCAACATCAAATGAAACCGGGAGCTAGTCAGTGGGGAAAACAATCGGTGGGGTTTGGGAAATGGGAAAAAGTGCTTTTTTTTAAAAAGACAATCAAACAAAACAGGTTTTCCCAAAAAATAAGCATTTCATTAAAAAGTTCTTCATTAAAAAATAATCCATTGAAGCGGGAGGTTAAATAAAAAAACAATTTTTAAAACGGAGGGTTTAAATATTTTGGGGAAGATTTTTAAAAAAACCCAATAAGCCGGTCCCTTTTTTGTGCAGCCCATTTTTCCCCGGTTGGGCTTTGCAGCAGCAGACCCTCAATGCCCCCAGCTCACCGGGCGGACCTCCCCCGGGCCCGGGACACTCACCCCACCCAGGATTGGGATTAAAAGGGCCAGGTCCCCCCGTTGGGGTTTCCCACACCAAGTCCCCCAACTCCCCCCCGGGTTTTCGGCCATGCCTTTTTGGCACCCCCACCGATGCCGGGGGGAGCACATCAACCCAAGGGCGGTGGGCCCCAAAGTGTTGGGGGGGCTCGGGAACGTTTAATCCCCGTGGTTTTTCCCCCCTCCCCAGCAGAACGAACCCCCCGGGGGAGGTGGGGACATCAAGCCCCGGGGCCATTTTCCCATCTCTATTGTTAGGGGGGACGGAACTGGGGATAGGTTCCTGCTTGCTGGCGGAAACCGGGAACACGGGGGACACTGGCGGTGAGGGATTGTCAGGCTGAAGAAGGAGTCCCCCGGCCCTTTTTCCCTTTTTGACTCTGGGGGCACCAATAGATACCGTATCCCAAGGAATTGGGGGAAAACAGGGGGGAGGAGTTTGGGGGGGCCTGGAGAATGACTTTGGACTTTCGAGATTCTGGTCCACCACCCGCATCTCAGAAGGGGGAACGTCAGTGTCATCACATATGGGGGGATGGTGGTCAAATTTAAACATTTTTTTTTGGTTATCTTTTAACATCGTATAACAGGTTTTTCCATTAGCGCCCCCCCGGGCACAGCTGCCTATGTTTTTAACTTAAAAGGGATGCTAGTGCAAAAAGGAACCATTAACTTTTTCAGGGCTAATATTTTTCATTTTTTTCCCAGGTCTGAATATTGTTCCTCAAAAATAACTAACATTAAACATTACCAAGATCATCGTACGGGGTTTAAAACTACACTCCTTTTTCTAACCATTTTATTCTGGGCACCCCAGAAAGGACACCTGCCGTTTTTTCCGTATTTAAAATGGGGGTTTGATAAGTCCGCCGCATATCAAAATACATAAACAAAAAAATTTAAAAATGCCCAAAGAGTTTTCTTTGCAAATCCTTTGTTTTTTTTTGACATAATGCCCTTCAGATTTTCCCTATGCCCCCCCTACACAACACACACAGGATTCGGGGCAAGTCAATGGTCTAACAGTCCTCCAGCAAAGGTGGTCACCAACGTGTGGGGGTTTGTCACGATACAGCATTATTACCCTTACCCCCGGGGTTAACAAACAACATCCAACCCACCCTGCTTTGACCAAAATTGACTTGGTAAAAGGTTAAATGTTACATTAATCGGCAGTCCAGTTTCCAGTGGGACCCTGATTCCAACAATGGTGAGATTTGATTAAAAAAGCCCTTTTAATCTTTAACGCCCCGGATTAGGAGGGATCGGGATGTAATCCTGGCAGGGCATTTCCTAGTTTTAAAAAAGGGGGGAAACTTGAAAAACCTAAAAAACTGGAGGGTCTGCTGGTTGTTTGGAAAAAATGTTTCTTTATAGACAAAACCCTAAGCAGTAAAGGGTTTTAATAAGAAATTTTTTTGGCTTTGTTTAAAAAAATCCCAAACTGAACAATTTTTTACATTTTATTGGAAAAAATCAAACTGCCCATAGATTTGGGTTTCTAAACCCCGACAAAACCCAGGAAGTTAATATATTTTCCTTTTCCCAGAAAATTTTTAATTATTAAATTTTTTAGTCCCCCAGATTGGACCCATAAAAATTTTTAATTTTCCGAACTTTTTTTTTTAAAAAATCCCTACCACCCCCCCCGCCCCACCTCCCAATTATTACCCCTGAAACCCCCTTTAAATTTTCCAAATTTTTTTGATGGAACCTCCCTTTTGGGCCAAATATGCTTTTAAAATAAATAAAAACATCATATCCCCTCCTCATATTTGATGAAAAAGGCTTTTATTTTTAAGTGGGGGAAATAAAATTCCCAAAAACCCCGTTTAGCAATTTTTGCAACGAAGGGGCGAGGCGCACACAAATCTGCGTGTCTCATGTTGTGTCTCACGCTAGAAGAAACC
Source organism: Polypterus senegalus (assembly GCF_016835505.1). NCBI lineage: Eukaryota > Metazoa > Chordata > Cladistia > Polypteriformes > Polypteridae > Polypterus > Polypterus senegalus. The sequence continues at coordinate 24,609 of NW_024382280.1, forward strand.
TTAATGTATACGGGGCTCACTGCTATTCTGATATTCTGACCTTTTCAGTCTCAGCTCATGTTTGTGTTTGTGCTGCTTCTCTTCTTTCATTGGGTCATCTCTTCAATTCAGCAGATGATAGAATGAATATTTTCACATTAATCTGATGACTTTTAAAGATTGTGAGGGTCAAGTTGAACACCCCTAGCCCCTCTCTGTCTAATGTAATTTTCACAGACCGTATCAGTACATGTCAAAGAGGTGAGCATGAACAAAGATAACCAATTGTTTAAGTAGAAAGTCAAAAATGGCAATTTGCACTAGACCCTTATGAAAAATAGCATTGTGCTGACCTCCTAAGTTTTTAACTTCTAAATCTTAATGGTCTGCAGTAGGTATCTGTCTGATCTTCTGACTGCAGAAATAATCCCCTCAGTGTGAAATGACCCTGTGTCTGTAGCAAGATGTCCTCCTTCTGTGTGTACATGAAAAGTGTGCTTACAGTTAAATTATACAGCAATAATAACACTAAAATAAATTGTGTATAAAACTCTGAACAATTGAAATTATGTGATATAAAATATAATAAAATCACTTTTATACTCTGTCATATTTGATCTTTTTATGTTTTTTTCTCTCCTGGATTGTTGCAACAACACTACAAAGACAATTTGCTCACCACATTACTGCACTCGGCCAATAAAGAGAATTCTGGAAAGGGAGACACTTTCAACAACTTCATCAGTGCAATGGATTTTGTAACCTGCAACTCGTCATCCTCTGGTTAGGGGAAAAGAAAGAGACATCAAGAAAATAAATAAAATAAAACTCAATGCAAAATGGAGAAACCTGAGACGAGAACTGACACCAGAGAGCAAAAGTCAAGGAATTTAACTGCAAAATGACTTCAGCTGTGTGTATTCATATAATGGCATTTCACTTGAACAGACATCACAATCAGGAAATATGATTTTCATCCATCCATTATCCAACCTGCTATATCCTAACTACAGGGTCACGGTCTGTCTGCTGAGCCAATTCCAGCCAACACAGGGTGTAAGGCAGAGGCCAGCCCATCGCAGGGTGCACACACACACAAAGCACACACACACACACACACAAAGCACACACTAGGGACAATTTAGGATCGCCAATGCACCAAACCTGAATGTCTTTGGACCGTGGAAGGAAACCGAAGTACCCAGAGGAAACTCACGAGACAGGGGAAGACTTGCAAACTCCACACAAGGAGGACCAGAAATGCTATTTGCTTAATCAAATTTAGGATCTGAGTTTACAGTCACAGCATTATGTGGGATTAGAGACACGACTTGAAACAAAGAACATTCACATATTTGAAATCAACATGCTGAGGTTTATCTAAACGCATGGATATCAAGCTCAGGTCTTTGTTAATAATCACTGAAAAAGACACTTGTGTTTAAATCCTCACTAAAGCATTCATTACAAAGATATACATATCAATACACATGAATGAGCGCACACCTCTGAATTATGTTATATATTTTAAAAGTCTTACCAAAATAACTGAACACTTTCTGTGTAGCAGCAGCTATTGTGCTCTTCAACAACCCTAGAGCCATTTGACAAATGAAAGCGAAAGCCTGAACAATTTGTGTTTTGTCTATCAAAAGGAAAAAATGTGTACTTATGTAGCATTTATCTGATGATAAAGAATAAGAATAAAAGGCTGAGAGAAACAGTAGGGCTGGAAATTGATGAAGATCAACAAAAGCTTGAGAAACCCAAGAGCAGAACTTGACATCAGAGAGGAAAAGAAAGGTGATGTGCATCCCACTGAAGAATATTCACAGTCATCAACAATACCATCGATCGGTCGAGTTCATGAACTGCATCAAAATAGTCCTCAGGGTTTGTATATACATGACAGCACGTATTACAAGGTGCTGGCAATCCTTGCATTGTTTTTCATGGCGCATTTGAGTTTTTGTTTCAAGCAACACTCTCTTTACACACACAGCACAGCCATCTGCATCTGTCCTTGATAGTGCCGAGCAACCATCTCATGCCACCTTCTCCTGCATTTCACAAACAATTCTTCTGAGTTAATTGGTGTATCAAAGAAACAAATGAAGGCAAAGAGTTTAACTCCAAAATCCCTGAAGCCTACAAAAGTTGTAATCCTGGGTCCCCTTAAATTCCCTCTCACCTCCTCCCTCAGCCTTTTCTTTTGCAAATGTGTCAATCAGCACAATCAGCCTGCTATCCCATCCCTCCCGCCTGTTGCAGCTCAAGTCTGTTTTTCTGGGTGTGAGGTGTCTGTTATTGTACAGTGCAAATAATACATCATCATTTATAGCACATGCATTTCATGTGTTCCGTGTCTACAACAAGTATAACAAACAAGGGCACTTTTATGGAAGAATATAACTGCAGAAAAAGAACTCGCGTTATGGTGCGACATTCACACCCCTTTGATACTGACGATTTGGTGGTGCAGTGGTAAGAACTGCTGACTCGTAGTCCAAATAACGAATAAACACTTTCACAAGGTACAAGTATAACAAAGCAAGTATGCATTTATCCAAGAACGTTACTGAAGAAAAATGAATTGGGTTAGGGTACAATGCAATGTCATAATCAAGAGGCTGTGGGTTCGATTCCAGGTCCTTACAGTATTTACATTTTTGAGTAATTAGCTGCTATTATTATTACTATTATAGAGTAAAAACATAAATTTGATTTGAGTCTGTACCAGCCGGTGTAAATTTATGGTACTTGCAAAGGTTAGCATTTTTTTTTTATTTTACTTTTCTGCATTTTTATCGTTGTTTTTTTTTTATTAAGTCAGACGAGTGTTAAGCAGCTGTGGCTCATCCCAAAGAGTACAGACTCTTCCAAGGACCTGTTCTATAAGTAATTATTGTTGACAAAGCTCCTCGCTCTTACAGCCTTCATGAATGATCCAAAAGACCACGTCTTTGATTGTCCCGAGGTCCTCAAGCACCTTTAATACGTAGCCAGATTCATCTTAGACAATATCTGTATCTTTTTTATCTGTCTTTTCACTGTCCATCTCCATGTCGTATCTTCACACTGGTAATGCTCCGGTATTTGCCAATAAAAATATTCCCTCACTCCAAGTATGTCCTTATTCAGCTTAAACCAAGCTGTCAGGGTGGTATCTCTACTCCTACCTTTATCCAATGTGAATACTTCATTTTCCTCTCTAAAAACAACTGCATAATTATATGAGAATGCTAACAGACAACAAATCAAAACAGCCGGCACACTGCGTTGGGGGCGCAGATATACCGATACTTCACGAATTGCCTAATTTCATCACGTTCAAGAGTATTCTAATGACAATGCTGACACAATCATGTCCCTGATACGTATTTGAAGACATACTTCACATGATTCGGGTACAGGTTGAAATTTACCAGGCACTCATTCGTCCCTGTCCTTCCACTTATCTTAAATCTCTGACACTGTCTATTTTTTAATACCTGTATGGAAACAGTAGTGAATATACCTTTACATCCAAGTTTGGATCAGATAAACTAATCCTTTGGCTGTCCCTATTTACATCCCATGAATCTGCTCTAGAACAGAACAGGAGGTCCTGCTCCAGAGGTGGTTCTCCTTCTGGGTGCTTAAACATGATGACTACCTCATTTGTCCTTACAGAATGATGTCTCTGTGAATTCCTATCCAGTGCATTTGCCACTGTAACAGTGTTTGGTCGAGCACCTGCTGCTCTGTGTATTCCTCTTCAAATTCAAACATCATTCAACATGCTGGAGTGAAAGGATTAATTTCACTCCTTCGTCAACTTAACTGATTCATCAGTCCTGGACGCAGCTTGAATTGTCCTGTTGGTGACCCTGTCAAGATTGAGGATATCCAGTTGAGCCTGTTGTCAGGCAGACAGAGATATGGCAACCAGACGGACACACAGATATGCTGACACACAGACTCGTGTCATTTTATTAAGGTGGATAAGCTGAGTTCTGCCTGTCTGGCAGTTACTCTCTGTTGGATGTGTTCAGCGTTAATGTTTGCAGTGCTGTGTGTCTGCTCCATTGCTATGTCTCTGTGATACGCCATTTAGTACAGGATTTGTACAAGCAGTGTTAATGTTTCTTATACTACATCTGTTGGAAAGACAAATAAAATGCAATTTAACACTAAAAATGTTTATTAAGTGCCATCTATTGGAATGACAGAGACAAAGCAGCTGGATGAACAGAACACACAGAAAGTGTAATTAAAGGTGGGTATAATGGGCTGTCCTGCTGTTTTGTGGACAGAAAAAAATTTTGTATGGACCGATGCTGACCTGTGGACTGACAGTTGGGAAATTTGCAGTACACATCAGGGCGCTATATAACCTGACATTCTCTTAAATGTATTAATGGCTTCTCAATGAGTCTATTATAACACTTAAGTCTTTCTACTAATCAGTACATTAAAGTTTAAGACTTCCAATTGTGTATTAAAGCCTGCCATTTTTAGTTCTTGTGAAGATATGTGAGTGGCCGATGATGGGTGGGCTTGCTATGCAGAGCTACTTTATGACCAAAAGCCTGTTGACTTGCTGTACCCCAAAATACATTGCACTATGCGGACAAATGACATAAATATAGGACAGGTGAAACTACAAGGTGCTTCAGTGACACAAGGAAAGACGAGGGGGCCTCATTTGAAGTTTGTATTAGCAGACCATCAGTGTGTCATGTATGAACTCTTGTGGGGTGAGGACAACTTCACTGCCTGTGTTGATGAGGAGGAAAATGACAACAACACGACACACACAAACTCCTGTAAAGTCGTACGTCTGCCAACACAGAGCAGCTGCTGCTAATTGTTTAATCAAAAAAGAACTCGTATGATGGAGATGGCGGTCCTCTCATATTTTCGATTGAACTGTTCAAAGCTTCTGTAAATAGCATAACTTGCTGTTACTTTAATACAGTATGAATTTAATACAAGTGTAATATTAATACAAAATAATGAAACTAAGCATTAAAATATCACAGGAGATTGAATTTGAAAAATTTTCACATCATTTCTATCTTTATTAAGGACTTTAATTGTCCTTGGTGCTCCAAAACTGACAAACGCAGTCATTTAGTTTTGTTTGATACAAAGTTACAAATCAGTTGAACAGCAAATGTCTTCAAAGTAAAAATCAAATTAGTTAGCGGTGCTGCATTGGAATTCTGAGAGATTATCTGCCACTGCCACAGAGAAATGCATGATTGTGTGTCTGATGATTTAAGAAAAGAAAGACGTCCAGTAAATCAGACAAAGACAATCAGCACAACATCAGACTGACAGAGAGCAACGGGGGGAATACTGTCTGGAATTTAATGTGAGGGTCCGGAAAAGACAAAAACACACAGCTGTTACTGTACACTGTATGTGTGTGTGTGTGTGTGTGAGGGCCTCTCATGAGCACAGGGTGGTCCAACACACTCCATACAGGAGTCAGAGGGGCTCTGAGCAGCACAGCACAGGATGGAGTGTCAGACCACCACTGGGCACAACCTCAGCTCATCTGAACCTGCTGATTTAATGTGCTGCTCGCTGAGATGAGGAAAGAAAGTCAAAGTGACTGAGAACAAAAAAACAAAAACAGCAGACAGAGGAGAAGAAGGAAACTGCAGAGAGCCAGCAGCTGACCACTGTGGAGCTGTGAGGAGAGACCACCACAGCCCTGAGCGGCTGACAAACAAATATAATGAAGACATCTGAGATTTGATGAACTCATTAGTGAGTAAGAACTGAAATGAACAAACAAACATCCTGAGAGAATTTGTGAAGCACACACAGCAGAGAGTTGCCTCATGTGAATTACGTCAGCAGAGAGAATATGGCAGTCGCAGGGCCTCAGTGTATAAACATCTCAGTGTGCAGGCAGGACGGCTCAGTTAGGGACAGACATGGAGTGGAATGGACTGAAACTTGGCCGTTGCTTTCCTCACAGTAATACATCTTGTGGTAAACTGATTCATGAAACTGAAGTTTTTGGACTTTATTACACTTTCTCGTGTCTTTTGCTTTTCTCGACAGTCTTTGGAAATCTTCTTGTCATCATTTCTATTTCTCATTTTGTTCAGCTGCACACGCCGACTAATCTTCTGATCCTTTCACTCGCGCGGCCGATTTCTTAGTGGGTTTCTTTGTGATGCCCTTTTCTTTGATTGGCCTGATTGTCAATTGCTGGTACTTTGGTGCTATTTATTGTTATTTGTATCAGGCACTTGCAAATATTCTTAACACAGTAGTTGTATATAATGTGGTTTTAATATCCATTGATCGCTACATTGCTGTCTGCCATCCTTTCTTTTACAGCTCAAACATAACTTTGATTGTTGTAAAGATCAGCATTGCTGTAGTGTGTCTGTTTGCACTTTTAATTACACTCATACTTTTATGTCTTAGTGATATTGTAACAGAGAGATGTGAAGGAACTTGTGGAATATATGGTTATTATGAAATGGTCATTTTTGATTTACTTGTAACTTTTTTTATTCCTTTTTCCCTAATGATTGGTTTTTATATCAGAATATTTGTAGTTGCAAGAAGCCATTCAAGAGCCATCAACAGTATGATAGAAAAGAGACAAACTGAGGAGGTGAGTGACACTAAAATATCAAAACCGTCTGAAAGAAAAGCCGCAATAACATTAGGAGTAGTCGTGGGGTTTTTTATTATCTGCTGGCTACCTCTTTACTTTTATAATCTTTTTACTGATAGTAAAATAAAAAGGCCCATTTCATAATAACCAAATACTGCACAAGCTCCTTCACATACCTCTGTTACAATATCACTAAGACATAAAAGTACGAGTGTAATGAAAAGTGCAAACAGCCACACTACAGCAATGCTGATGGCTGCAACAGTCAAAGTTATTTTTGAGCTGTAAAAGAAAGGATGGCAGACAGCAATGTAGCGATCAATGGATATTAAAACCACATTATATACAACTACTGTAGTAAGAATATTTGCAAGTGCCTGATACAAATAACAAAAAAGAACTGCAAAGTACCAGCAAAAGTCAATCAGGCTAAACAAAGAGAAGGGCATCACAAAGAAACCCACTAAGAAATCGGCTGCTGCGAGTGAAAGGATCAGAAGATTAGTCGGCGTGTGCAGCTGAACAAAATGAGAAATAGAAATGATGACAAGAAGATTTCCAAAGACTGTCGATAAAAGCAAAAGACAAGAGAAAATGAAATGTAAGTCCGTAAACTTCAGTTTCATAAATCAGTTTACAAGATGCAACGGGAAAAAACGTTTTTTACCCTTAATCGGGTCCCGACTTAAATTTGGGGCCCCCCTCAACTGGTGTTTAACCCCCGGGCCCTGCGAATTTCCTTTTTTCAATTTTGAGGGGCCTCGCTGTTTTTTCCAATTTTTGGAGTTTGTTTGTTATTTGCCCCACCACCAATGAGTTCTAGACCAATGCCAAACCCCCAAACCCGCCAGGCGCTGGTTTTCCCCGCCCAATTCCGCTTTCGTTTCTTCTTTTCCTTTCTGTGTTTTTTTTTTTTTCATCACTTTTTACTTTTTTTCCCTTCCAGCACACCATTAAACAGCAGGTTCGTGAGCATTTTGGCCCCTGGGGGTCTACACCCCCCTGTGCTTTTGTCAGACCCCTGACCCTGGTGGATTCTGGGCCACTTTGCCATGAGAGGGCCCCCCCCCAAAAACAAGTATACGTTTTTTATAAAAATTCAACAGTATTCTTTTCCTCTGTTCACTTGGGGGTCTTTTTTATGGTCGTTTTTTTTCAAACCAGGGAACCAAAAAGCATTTTTGTGGTCGAAACCCTCGAACCCGGGGAAGGGGAACCGGGGTTGCTTTTTTTCCGGAAGAATTTTGGATTTGAAATTTTTCAAAAAAAAATAAACACCCCCTGGGTTGTTAAGCATGAAGCAGCATGCAGATCTGACCATATCCTTGGACAATTAAACAAAAAGAAGAAATAAAAGCGCAAACAATTTCAGTTAATTTTTCATGATTCCATTTTTTGTTTTTGTAAAATTTGGATTGGTGAGGTGGTTTTTTAAATTAACCATTAAAAAAACAAAAAAAAAAAAAAAAAAAAAAAAAAAAAAAAAAAAAAAAAAAAAAAACCCCCCCCCCCCCCCCCCCCCCCCCCCCCCCCCCCCCCCAAAGGGTTACTGTTAAAAAATTAAAATAAGGGAAAGAACAAAAAAAGTTGGAACTTTTTCCCTTTAAAAAACAACCCTTAAACCTTTTTTGAAAAAAAACCAAAAACAAAGGGGAGGGTTTTTTTGGGCCCTTTTTTCCAGACCCAAAAGGGACAAAAAGGGGAAAAAAAATTGGCCCCTTTTCCTTTTTTTGGGTTTTAATTTACAAAAATTCCCCCCTTTTTTTACATAAAATACAAAATACAGTACAAGAGGACCGCCATCTCCATCATACGAGTTCAGTTTTGATTAAACAATTAGCAGCAGCTACTCAGTGATGGCAGACGTACGACTTTACAGGAGTTTATGTGTCGTGTTGTTGTCATTCCCTCCTCTTCGACACAGACAGTGAAGTGGTCCTCACCACACAAGAGTTCATAGTTACTTTATACTCAGGTGGTCTGTTAATACAAACTTCATGTGAGGCCACTCGTTTCTCTCAAGTAAAATTTCAGGTTTGAATACACAATGGCAGGTCTGAAACTTGAAAGTACTGATTAGGAGAAAGACTTAAATGTTATAATGGACTCATTCAGAAGCCATTAACACAGTTAAGAGAATGTCAGGTTATATAGCACCCTGAAGTGTACAGCAGATTTCCCAACTGTCAGTCCACAGATCAGCATTGAGCCATATAAAATATTTCCTGTCCACAAAACAGCAGGTCAGCTCACTAAATCCACTTTAATTAATCTTTCTGTGTGTTCTGTTCTTCCACTTGCTTTGTCTCTGTCATTCCAACATACGGTGCTTCATAAAACATTTTTAGTCTTAAAATGCATTGTATTTGTCATTCCAATAGATGGCATATAACAAACATTAACACTGCTTGTACAAATCCTGTACTAAATGGCGTATCACAGAGACATAGTAATGAGGCAGACACGTGGAACTGCTAACATTAACTCTGAAGACAACCAACAGAGAGTAACTGCCAGACAGACAGAAATCAGCTTATCCACCTTAATAAAATGACACGAGTCTGTGTGTCTGTGTATCTGTGTGTCAGTCTGGTAGCCATGTCTCTGTCATTCCAACAGATAGTGCTTCACAAGCATTTGTATTAATATAATTTATCATATTTGTCATTCCAATAGATAGTTGTGCCTAATGGCATATAACAGAGACATATGAAGTGTCTGTCTGTATTTCTGTGTATCTCTGTGTCTATCAGATTTCTCTATCTCTCTTATAAGACATTTGGTATGGGATTCGTAAAAATAGTGCTAATGTTTGTGATGTGCCCTTTGTTGAAATGAAAAATGCAGTGCACATTCTTGCTACCTGAATTACAAAAACACATTCCAGTAGATGGTGCACTGCAAATGTTAACACCTAATATGTCAAACAGAGAGTAACTGCCGGATACACAGAAACAGGCAGCTGTATCTCTAAAGCAATAAGTTTCCATTAGGGAAAGGGATCAAATGCATAAATGCATGATGAGACAACAAGATAAACCCAAAGCTAAGGAAGTCTGGGTCAAAAGAAATCAAGATGTGATGCACCAGACCAGGGATGATGAATTTCATGAGGATGTGAATGTGTAAATTATTAAAGACGTCTGTGAGCAGACAATACTGAAGCAGAAGAAACCCCAGAGGAACATTGAGAGTGAATTCATAAGAATACCACGGCCATTGCAGCAGTGCGGGCCCAGGAGACACCAAAAACAACCAGAGCCAAACTAAAGTGTGATGTTCAGCGTCAGGGGGTGTGAGGCATTGAGACAGGGGAGCCCAAAATCTTATTACACCTCACGAGATTGAATTAAATCATGTAGTGGGGATTGTAGAAGACCACTACAGTGTAGTCTGGGCGGTCAGTGCAAATATTGTGGATAAAGATTTATTGAGGAGGAGCAGAAGAGAGACCTGTCTTACTCCACTTCCAGTTCCAGACAGGTCAAAGTGCAGATGCTGTAAATTTCACTTAAAAACATCAGGTACTCTAATTGTTCTTTCTGTGAATATTATCTCTCCTCCTCATAGAGGACCCTATTGTTTCCATATAACTGATGACTGTTACCATAAGGCAGGTGTGTTACAACCAAAAAATGTTGAGTAAAGGCAACAGGCTCAACTGTATATCCTCAACCCAGACAAGGTCTCCAACAGGACAATTCAAGGTGCCATCCTGCATTGATGAATCAGTTAAGATGATGAATGAGTGAAATGAATCCTTTCACTCCACCGTGTAGAATGATGTTTGGAAATGAAGAGGAATACACAGAGCAGCAGGTGCTCGACCAAACACTTTTACAGTAGGAAATACACTGGATAGGAATCCACAGAGTCATAATTCTCTAAGGAGAAACGAGGTAGCCATCATGTTTCAGCACCCAGAAGGAGAACCACCTCTGCAGCGGGACCTCCTGATCTGTTCTAATGCAGATTCAGGGAATGCAAATAGGGACAGCCACGGAATTAATGTACTTGATCCAAACTTGGATGCAAAGGTATATTCACTACTATTTCCATACAGGTATTAAAAAAAATTGACAGTTTAGACAATAAATATTTAAGACTAGGCTGACCCGCCTTTTAAGGCGACCGACTTTTAAGTTGACCACTTCTTAAGGCAATTCAATATGTAAATCAATTTGATATTTTATACAAAGTCATTAATTTGGTTATATTGCATTTGAGCGGTATTACTTTAATACTCATAGTTTCTGTTATTTTTGTGATGAAATTTAAACTTTTATTCTATATTGAGGTCGCCTTTTGAACCCCCCTGATATTTACTATGCGGTGAGGCATTTGTACCCCAACATTAATTATTTCCAGAGACATCATTTTGTCTATTTTTCCAGCACATCGTGCACAAAAGCAAGAGAATGATGGGAGCGCCAGAACTCTGCTCACATCATGTCGCTTCGTACCGCAAGCTGCAAGTAGTACGTCTGTGATAAGCGGAATACCGCTATGCTTTCCACTCATGGGATGGAAGGACAATCCCGACCGCTTTCATATAGTAAGATAGAAAGAAGAAGAAGATATCACACAGTCTGGAGTAGAAAATCATCTTTTACCTTGAAAAACAAAACTACAAATCCCATCGTGCATTGCATTGTGTGTGAAACTCCACGCCTGCGTAGCACTCACGGGACGGAAGGACAATCAACCTCTTTTATATAGAAGGATAAGTGGAAGGACAGTGTCAAAGAGATTGTTTCAGCATTGTCATGCTCTTGAACGTGATGAAATTAAGCAATTCGTGAACTCTCAGTATATCTGCGTTCGAAAGGCAGTGTGGCGGCTGTTTTGATCTGTTGTCTGTTAGCATTCTCATATAATTATGCAGTTGTACTTAGAGAGGAGAATGAAGTATGCACATTGGATAGGGGTAGGGGTCGGGGTAGAGATACCACCCTGACAGCTTGGTTTAAGCTGAATAAGGACATACTTGGAGTGAGGGATTATTTTTATTGGCAACTGCCAGAGCATTACCAGTGTGAAGATACAACATAGAGAGGAACATTGAAAAGACAGATAAAAAAGATACCGACTTAAGACGACTTTTACTACATATTAAAGGGGCTTGAGGACCTTAGAACAATCAAAGACGTGGTCTGTGGGTCATTCATGAAGGCTGCAAGAGTGAGGGGCCTTGTCAACAATAATTACTTATAGAACAGGTCCTTGGAAGAGGCTTTACTCTTTGGGATGAGCCACAGCTGCTTAACACTCGTCCGACTTAATAAAAAAAATAACAATAAAAATACATAAAATTAAAATAAAAAAAACTGCTAACGTTTACAAGTACGATACATTTACACCGGCTGGTACAGACTCAAATCAAATTTATGTTTTTACTCTATAATAGTAATAATAATAGCAGCTTACTACTCAAAAATGTAAATACTGTAAGCACCCAGATTCAAACCCGCATCCTTTTGATTATAACAGAGCGTTGTGCCCTAATCCAATTTCTTTTTCTTCAGTAACATTCTTGGATAAAAGCGCACTTGTTTTGTTATACTTGTGCCTTTTGTGAAAGTGTTTATTTGTTATTTGGACTACGAGTCAGGAGTTCTTACCGCTGCGTCACCAAAGCGGTCGTATCAAAGGGGTGTCAATGTCGCACCCTAAAGTGAGTTCTGTTTCTGCAGTTATATTCTTCCATAAAAGTGCCCTTGTTTGTTAACTTGTTATACTTGTACCTCTTGTGAAAGTCTTTATTTGACATTTGGAATTCAGGCTTCACACATTATATACTTCATGTCTACATTTTGCCAATTATTACTAAAACATGAAAAACGTTTCTGTTTTAATGATGTGTTTACATAGATTGTTGTAGATGTGGAACACGCATGAAATACACATATTCCAAATGACGATGTATTATTTATCCTATACAACTCCTGCACTTCACTCCAAGATAAACACTGAGCACTAAGTACCTTATTTGTGAACTGAGCTGTATTTGGGGGGATCGGACTACAGGTTTCTTGCTCTTTGTGCTGATCAATGCATTTACAAAACTTTGTCATTACTACTATAACTTTAAAAAAGTTTCTGTTTTAGTTATGTGTTCAATGTTTCTTGCCTTGTATTTCCAGTCATCCTACATTTACTCAGATCATTGAAGACATGGAACACATATGAAATGCTTGTATTCCAAATGACGATGTATTATTTAGCCTCCACAGTAACAGACACCTCACACCCAGATACACAGACTTGAGCTGCATCAGGTGGGAGGGATGGGATAGCAGGCTGATTGTGCTGATCGACACATTTGCAAAACAAAGACACTGATAAGGAGGTGAAAGGGAATTTAAGGAGGCCCGGCATTACATCTTTTTTCGTGGCTTCAGGGATTAAACTGTTTGCCTTCATTTGTGTCTTTGATGCACCAATTAGCTCAAAAGAATTGTTTGTGAAATACAGGAGAAGGTTGCGTGAGATGGTTGCACGGCACTATCAAGGACATGTAGATGGCTGTGCTTTGTGTGTAAAGTGAGTGCTGCTTGAAACAAAACTCTAATGCACCATGTAAGACAATATAGGGATTGCAACCTCCCTGTAATACGGGCTGTCACGGGATATACAAATCCTGAGGACTATTATGATGCAGTTCATGAACTCGACTGAGTGATGGTATTGGTGATGACTGTGAATACTCTTCAGTGGGATGCACATCACCTTTCATTTTCTATCTGATGTCAAGTTCTGCTCTCGGGTTTCTGCAGCTTTTGTTGAACTTCCTCACTTTTCAGCCCTGTAGTTTCTCTCAGCCTTTTATTCTTATTATTTATGCTCAGAAAAATACTGCATAAGTACACATTTATTCCATTTGAAAGGCACAACACAAATTGTTCAGGCTTTCTCTCTTTTTCATTTGTCAAATGGCTGCAGGGTTATTGTAGGGCACAATGGCTCCTGCTGCTTCACACACAGAAAGTGTTCTTGATAAAAATATAACAACACAATACAGAAGTGTGTGTTCATTCATGTGTACTGATATTTATATCTTTGAAATGAAGGCTTT